>NC_056745.1:495443899-495532999 GCF_019279795.1 Protopterus annectens
TCATGCCCCCACCTTCAATCATCTGGCCATCACTGCATTTATCTAGGCAGCCACTAGGGGATTTTTTGTACTTGCAGATTTAACATCCTCCTGCATGCTTCTCTCATTGCTTAGAGAAGCTTGCGTTAACTGTAGTCTGGTGCACCACTTGTTTTCACAACTGACAGATCGTCCAGCATCCCCAAACTCACATTTCAAGAAGATTATTCCTGTTCGCTCCCACATAACCACTAGCAATTCATTACTAGGAACTCACCCAGCAACATTTACTTGACTTTCTACAGAGAAGAGTTGAGCACAGGCCATGCAATTCCATTCTGCTATCTTCTTGGCTTGATCACCAGCTACAAAAGCCATTACATGAAGCTAGGACAGTTGGGTCATATGGAGGACTCTATCTCTCGACAAAATGGAGGCACAAAATAAATATATATGAGGAAAGACAGACACATCAGCTCTTCATACAGTTAACTTACTGACAACAAAGTTCTGCACCCACAATAAACAGATTATGACAGCTGACTGATCATAATGATACTGAGGAAAAGAAAAGGCAGGAGGTGATCTGGTTTAAGACACATTTATAGCCAACTAGCTGCCTAAACTGATTGTTGCCTTAGGGTAGATTGGAGAGGCTCTATCAGTTTCACACAGTTGCTCAGTAAACTGATAAGGTGCACCAAAGGTCAAACAGGATACCATCAAATGCTACACATTTCTGAAAAGCAGCATTTAGAACGGCAACCAAAGTATACTTGGCAGCAGTGTAAAATGCTTTCAAATACAATCCATTTTTCAAAACTATTAATTTACCTTCAAAAAGTGCTAGCAGTATGTCAGGGTCTGTTTTCACATCTTCAGGAACTTGCCAAGGAATTATAAACGGCTCTTTGCTTACAATCCTAGAAGGGTTGCTATTAATCGGATCAAAACATTTGCCCGGCAAACTCTGGAATTCAATCAGATGAATGTAACATAACCAAGCCAAGCAGCAATCACTTTTTGTGAGGTATTCTGCAGTGCTTCTTTTTCCATCATTTGTCTTCAAAGCATTCTGTAAAACAATGCAATAAATATCTGTATTTAAAAGAAACTTGAAGACTGTACAAAATGAACATACTGCTGGAGAGTAGTGAGACATATTCCATATCATTACTACTTTTACTATTCACTTCAAGTCAGACTTAATTGTGTGTACAATATTTCAGTCAATAATGTTAAAAATGAAATAATCAAAAACTGTATTAATTCTTACACTGAACTCATTTCCCTATGAAAGATGCACATTAATGAAGACCCCATTTTAAAAGGAAAAAAAATTACTTTGAACCACCACATATTTAGACAAGTACAGTTGTGTAAGGACCATAAGACGATATCCTACAGATCACTGCTGATGTACTCTGATATATGGGTTTGACACCGTTGACATACAGCCAGGGTATAAAAGTTTTACTTCCCCCAGGTCACATGTCTGATGCATAATCTCAGCTTGTATGCACTGGGTATAGACACACAAGTATGAGCATGGATCCTCATTCTCCAGCCTAGCAGCCTGTAAACTACAGAGAGAGGAGACTGGTCAGCTAGGAGGGGTACAGTTTGAATAGGTAAGAAAATTCCTCCATTCCCATGTAACAGAGCAGAGGTTAAAGCAAAGGGGGAAGAATATGAATATGAAGGATGAATAAGGTAGAAAAGCAGGACATGAAGGGTGGGATGAATACTGCAACAGGGATCTGCAGGATATCTAATATTATGTTAAGTTCTTACACAACTGTACTATGTACTGACTGAAATCAGTGTTGCAGTTGTTGCAGTATTCCTGACATATGGATAATTCCCAGAGCAGAAGCAGGAAAGAGTGGTTTGCTACTGAGAAGAACAGCTGTCCAGCAGTCCAGACAGTACTGACCAAGCAAAGGCTGCCCTGGACCTGGAGAATGTATCAATTTTATGTGTTTGGTAGAGGTGTGTATAGAGGATCAAGTGGCAGCCAGTAGGAAGCCACTGGCCTATAGAAATGTGCTTTAGGGCACAGTGCGAGTAGTAGAAAGAGAGTCTTAGAAATCCAACGCTGTAATACTTTGTGTCTGGAGACTGGCTGGCCCAGATTAGGGATCACAAATCATACAAACAGCTAAGTTAATCTTTCTGAAGGATTTAGCTTTGTGCCCAGATAAATCTGAGCTGCCTCTGAATATCCACAGACTGTAATATTCTTTTCCCCATTTTGTGGATTGGGAAATAAAGTGGGAAGATGGCCTGATTATGGGACATCTCACTTACTACCTCAGGCGTGAAGGACTGATTAGCCTTGAAAGTTACCCTGCCCTTGTGAAAAATAAGAAAAGGGGAATTGCCATGAAAGCTTGTAACTCAAACTCCCATAAACAGAGGTGAAGCAAAGAGAAGGGTAGTCTTCTAAGTACTGAATTTCAGAGAAGTGGAAGACACTAGTGTAGAAGTTGGCAGTGTAAACTCATCCAGCATGAAATTTAGATCCCAAGGGGAGAGATGGATTTCCTTGGTGAGTTAAGATGCAAAACTCCCCTGAGGAAAAGTGCACCTCTGCCATAACTGCATGTGGAGGTCAAAGGAGCAGGAGGCAAACTTTGCTTTGCTGATATATTGTAATTGTTTTTCTGCATATATCTTGTTATTGCACTTGAAATCTCATTTTGTTACTTTTAAATCTGTAATTGTTGCAAATTGTTTCTGTAGGCTGTGATAGCCGATTTATAGCATTTATAAGTGTCTACTGTATCTGTTTCTCCTCGTTTTCTGAAAAAAAAAAAAAATAAAATACATCTCTTGTTTTTCCCGCCTTACTGAGCTAGAGTAGTCCAGTTTCAGAGTTGCTGATCCCTGGACTTTGTTTGTAGTTCCTGTTACTGATTCTTTGCCTAATTTGGAAGAGAAGAAGTTCCCTTGCTTACCAGTGGGAGTGGGAAGCATTGAGCTGCCTGTTGGTCCAGTTTTGTGAGGTTTCAGCCAGTAACTTGTAGTCTATTGGTCGTTTTGGGCCAGTTCCTAGCTTTTTTCAGCCCCCTAATATAAAAAGCGCGTTTTCCAGCTTGTACCTACTCAGCACAGATCCTCGTGGTGGCCAGCAGAGTAATCCAGGCTTCAGAGAGCTAAAAAAGCGACTTTACCTGATTTAAGTATTTTTTTGTGGCTTTCCACTTCTAATTACCTAGCGACTGTATTTCGCCTGCTTTGCTGATATATTGTAATTGTTTTTCTGCATATATCTTGTTATTGCACTTGAAATCTCATTTTTGTTACTTTTAAACTGTAATTGTTGCAAATTGTTTCTGTAGGCTGTGATAGCCGATTTATAGCATTTATAAGTGTCTACTGTATCTGTTTCTCCTTGTTTTCTGAAAAAAAAAATATCTCTTTTTCCCGCCTTACTGAGCTAGAGTAGTCCAGTTTCAGAGTTGCTGATCCCTGGACTTTGTTTGTAGTTCCTGTTACTGATTCTTTGCCTAATTTGGAAGAGAGGAAGTTCCCTTGCTTACCAGTGGGAGTGGGAAGCATTGAGCTGCCTGTTGGTCCAGTTTTGTGAGGTTTCAGCCAGTAACTTGTAGTCTATTGGTCGTTTTGGGCCAGTTCCTAGCTTTTTTCAGCCCCCTGATATAAAACACGCTAAACGCGCGTGAGTGCGATTTAGCGCGAAGTTGCCACTGTTGCACACAAGAGCAGCGGCGGTTAAACTATTCGGGCCATCTAAATTCCACTCTTCAAATTTTCCCTTAAAACTACCTTCCTTGAGCTGTACTGCTGATCTAACCAGCGTATCCTATAACTGAAAAGTTCATCTCTACTTGATTCCCAAGTAGACTATTCTCTATCTGTAAAGCCTAGCACTTACTCCTACAGTACTTGCACCTTGATAAAGCACTCTTATTATAGATAGTACCCCACCAGCCTAAAACCCACCCCACATCCCCCGGAGTCCTTTGAAAGTCTCTTTATCTATTACTTCTAGTATGTTGAGGGATCAGTTGCTAGTGTCCTCTCCTGCTCAACTGGTGAACCTGGGAATATTGAGGCAATGTTACAATTGCCTCATGTACACAGACAATCCTCTCCTTCTCCCACAAAACACAAATACATGTGAGAGATGCAACTATACGGCCAAACTGGAGGCTGAGCTCTCTCAACATAGGACTGGCAAGACCAGACAGGAGGAGAAGGTAACCACACACAATACATACCCAGTCACACACAGTACAATCACAACTTCAAATCATACACATAATCACACAAAGACATACTCGGAGGCTCTGATCAATAATCTACCAAAACAGCAGAGGCCACCAAAGCAGACACCCACACAACTACCACCTCAGGACCCATCACATGCAACACATAGACCACACAGTCAGAGTGTCAAACAGTCACAGCCCTTAAGGCCAAACACAATGCCAGACACACTCGTCATTGGTGACTCCATAGTCAGACACACTGACGTCCCGCTCACCAGACTGAGTAAGAAGAAGGTCACAGTAAGCTGCCTGTCGGGCGTTAGAATCCGCCACATAACGCAAGCACTAAGGTCTCTCAACAGCAGGTACAAGTACGACTCAGTCATTGTCCACGCTGGTGTCAACGACCTGAGACGTACCTCCCTGGACTACATGAAAAGGGACATCGAGGAGCTCTCTGATTATGTAGCCCAGGCAGGTATGACCCTGACCTTGAGCAGTATCCTACCTTCACCTAGAATGATGCCACAATACAGTGATAAGATGATCAGCTTTAATAATTGGCTTAAATTCTGGTGTCATTCAAAGGGGATCCAATGTCTGTCTGCCTGGGATGACATGCTGGACAAGCCACGCTGCTTCGCAAGGGACGGCTTGCACCTGTCACCCCTGGGCTTCCGGATATTGGCAAAGGCTCTTGCCAACCCATAGTGCCTTTTTTAGGCAAGGCTCAAATTCTAAACCTACCACCCTAGAACACAAAAAAGGAAAAAAACTAAGGGTAATGCTGCTCAATGCCAGAAGTCTCAATCTCAAGATGCACGCACTCGAGGCCCTTCTCAATATGGAGAACATCGATGTCTGTGCTGTGACAGAAACCTGGTTCAAGGCTCCTGAGAGCACCCCAGCACTATCAGGTTTCACCTCATATCACGCGTTCCGGCCCCAAAATCTGGACAACACCAAGAAAGGAGGGGGGGGTGTCCATATTCATAAAGGACACTCACCCCTCAAGGTTGGTGGCAATGCACGATGCATCTGAGACCATCCAGGTGCAATTAACCATAGGCAAGACTGCTCTGCAATTTGTAGCATGTTACAGGCCACCCTCTCAAACTCAGGAACCTCACATGGCCTTCCTGAAAACATTGGAGGGGATAAATGTATCTCCAAACACCATCATACTAGGTGACTTCAACTACCCTAATATAGACTGGGAACACTACTCAAGCCCAAACACTCTGACCCAAAGATTCCTGGAGTTCATAAACTCAAATGCCATGGAACAACTACTCACCATCCCCACTAGAGGATAAAACATACTTGATCTCATCATCACGAACATGGGATCAAAATGTTCAACACCGGAAGTATACCCCTCAATTGTGAGATCAGATCATAAACTAATCTCGCTGGAGGTCCTCATCCCGCCCCCACCTGAAATAAAAAAGACCACAGTGAAAAACTTCTCAAAAGCCGACTTCACACTTCTAAAAACTAGTGTGGTCTCCTTTAAGGCCCCTGAGCCAGTGGTAAACATTACTCAAACTGCTGAATCACTTACAAATGCCTTCTACCAGCACCTACAGGACTGCATGGATCAGGCAATCCCAAACAAAACTAAGACTCTCTGTACCAAAGGCAAGCGTCCAGTCTGGTGGACCCCAGCCATAAACAAGCTCTACAACAAAAGGAGGAAGCTACTACAAGATAGAGCAAAATCCTTGAAAGGTAAGACACCTTTGATCATTATAAGTAAAAAACTAAGAGCTCTCATAAAATCATCCAAGGCTAATTTTGAGAGAAAAATCGCCAAGGACTCAAAAGACAATCATAAGGCCTTCTTTAGCTATGTTAGAAACCTAGGAAGAAACTCCCAGATATGCTCAGAATTAGTTCAAAATGACGTGAAGATTACTGAACCTACACACATTGCCAACATACTGGCTGACAGGTTCAGTGCAAACTCCCCAAAAGGAGAGATATCTATACCAGAGGATTGTAGCCCCCCAAACATCTCCAACACCCAGGTGAGAACTGCTCTCACAAAGGCAAAAAACACAGCATCCATGGGACCGGATGGTGTCCCCGGCTGTGTGCTCCACGAACTCAACGAGGAATTAAACCCACAGTTAGGGCAGCTGTTTAATCTTAGCCTCACCTCAGGATACGTACCCAAGGAGTGGCGCACGGTGACTGTGGTCCCACTTCACAAGGGCGGTGCCTCCACCGACCTTGGAAATTACCACCCCATTAGCTTGACAAGCCTTATCTGCAAAGCCATGGAGAGGACCATAATGGAACTCATAAATAAAGACATAGGGAACTTGCAGACTTTGGATCCAACCCAGTTTGGCTTTGTCAAAGGCAGATCATGCCTCTTAAACTTGGTTGACTTTTTCGAGACAGTCACCAAGGCCATTGATGAGGGAAAGGCAGTCCATAGAGCCTACCTCGACCTGGCAAAGGCCTTCGACACAATACCCCACTCAGGTATCATCGAAAAACTCATCAGCTTGAATGTAAACCCATACATCACAAGATGGGTTGCAAACTGGCTAAGTGACAGAACCCACAGGGTCAGAGTTGCTGGAGCCATGTCAGACTCAAAGCCTGTCACAAGTGGTGTCCCACAGGGCTCAGTCCTGGGTCCACTCTTGTTCGGCATCTACTTTTCTGAAGTACAAGCAACATAGGAGGGTTATGGCTGACAAAGTTTGCAGATGACTGCAAACTGGGCGCCATAGTCGAAAACACATCTGACACAGATATCCTTCAGAAGGGCCTCACAGAAACGGATAACTGGTGCCAGAGCCATGGCCTAAAGTTAAACGCCAAGAAATGCATAGTCATACCCTTCGGGAAAAACAAGGTTACCCCTAGCTACCATATAGGTGGCAATCCACTGAGCACAGAAGAAGACATCAGGGATCTGGGGACCCAGGTTGACAGTAACCTTTCGTTTGACACTCATGTTGCTAAAGTAGTTAGGAAAACCTTCTATATTGCCCACCTGATCATGAAGGGATTCACATCTAGATCAAGGGAGGTCATCGTCCCCCTGTACTCATCACTCATTAGACCTATGATTGAGTACAATGCCCTGTTCGGAATGTATCTGACCCGACACCTGCTGCAGCTTGAAAGGCCCCAAAAGTTCCTCACCAAAAGGATAAAGGGTCTCAAAAATATGTCTTATGCTGCCCGACTGAAAGAACTCCAGCTCTATTCAGTCTCATACCGCTTGCTCAGAGGTGACCTGTGCCTGACATATAAGGCCATGTCAAACCCAGATTTGATGAATATGCTTCACCTCAAAAAATCTAGATCCCTCAGAACCACAAGGGCGGAGACTTAAACCTTGACACGGTTATTAATAGAACGTGCTGGAGGGACAGATTCATCACCCAGAGACTCCCTATGCTGTGGAACAAAATACCGGTACATGTGAGGCAGAGCACCTCGCTGGCCTTGTTCAAGAGGAATCTTGACCAATGGATGGGAGATCGCAGATATACCCCAGGGATTACTTCAGTGTCACTGCTTGACAGAGGCACAGCAAAATAATAGGCATAGTTTTATTCAAACTAAAGGGGTGGCGAAAGCCACATAACTATGGGCTAGGCTTATAAATGCCCTTGGGCAGATAGCCTAGTATGAACCTATGAACCTATGATACCTGACAGGTGAGCTTTTGTTACCAAACCTGATTGAAGTATTTCAATAGAGATATTGCAGTACAGCAGAAACTTGTGATAAGAGCGAGTCCTGATGATGTTTGCGATACCAATAGGAAAACCTTTTGCCTCTACCTGTGTAAGATTCCTAGTAGTGGGTCTCCTGGCCTCTTGTAGGACTTGAACCCACCTCTTCAGAGACAGATGTCTCTTAGGATTTAAAATCCTAACATCCATAGAGTCAAGTTGAGAATTGGAAGAACTGAATGGAGCAGCAATCCTTTTTTCCGAGTTATCAGGTCTAGCTGAAGAGGAATTCTCCTGTAATTTTCCTTTGGCGGGTGAAATAGCAAGGGGAAACCAATGCTGCCTTGGTCAAAATGGTGCAAGCAAAAGGAGGTTTGGTACTTCCTTTAATGCCTTGAGAAGAACTTTTGGAAGAAGATGCAGAGAAGGAAAAGCACTGAGGATCTTCCCTCTCCAATGGAAGGAAATAGCATCTGTCCTACAAGCTGTTGGACAAGAGTTCCTGGTGGAGAACTGAGGGAGCTGATGGTTGGTTGGTGATGCAAACAAGTCTATCTGAGGAGTGCCCCACTGAATGGTGATCGCCTGGAAAACCTCCCGTTTCAAAGTACATTCATGGGAGTCCTCCAGTGAGCATCTTAGGGTGTCTACCTCCACACTGTCATGAAAAGGGATGTATGTGGCTGAGTTTGTGATGTTTATTTGGGTTGCCAAGTTCCATGTCTACTGTGCTAATCATCACAGCTGGAAATACCGTATGTACCACATGAATGCGGCTGTTGTCTGTGTGCACTAGGAGAAACCTAGATTTCCAGAGGTGGGTAAAAATCTGAAGAGCTTAAAGAAAATACAGTTGTGTACACTTACCATAAATGTAGATGTTCGAGTGTATTCACTGTTGCAGTCATTACATTTGGGTAATCTACTGGCAGGTTGCCCTCAGTCGGCCTGAATATCAAAGTCTTGGGTCCTGTGTCGGTTGCTGTCTCCTCTTCCATGGCGTGAGGTCGTCAGGGGTATAAAACATGCAGCCAACGCCATTTTATTCAGTTTCTCTTGCACCAGATGTCAGGTGCCACCCAAATGGGCAATATATAAGTAAATGCACTTTTGGCAATATAAACTTTACCTTCATCTAAAAGCAAATACACCACAAAGGCTTTAGAATATAGTGAAGGAAAGAGAAGTTCTAGAAAAAGGGGGATGGCGGGTGGGTAACCCGGACTGCAACAGTGAATACACTCTTAACATCTACATTTATGGTAAGTGTACACAACTGTATTATGTTCTTCATGTTTCACTGTTACAGTCATTACATTTGGGTAGAATCCCAAAGCTATGGATGGGAGGATGGAGCTAAACAGCATTAGGAGCGGCTACAAGGCCCTGCAGAACTGCAGTGGCAAAGCCTGCCCTGGACTTAGAGAAGAGAGGCAAATGATAATGCTTTGTAAAAGTATGAACAGAGCTCCAAGTAGCAGCTTCTAGAATGTCTTTGGTTGGAACTCCTCTGAGAAAAGCTGCTGAGGTAGAGGACCCGATTCCCTTGGGCATTGGTTTACCATGACACAAGTAGCAGAAATTAATGCAGTGGCTTATCCACTTAGAAATAGTCTGCTTTGATATAGCCTTCCACTCCAATCCTGCAGCAAATGCCACTAGTAATTGCTCAGACTTTCTTAGAGATTTGGTCCTGTTTAAGTAGAATCTTAGTTGGCTGTGTACGTCCAATGAATGCAGAATCTGCTCCCCTTTTTTCTGCGGATGTGGGTAAAATGTTGGCAGGCAAATAGTTTGGTTAAGAGCCACACTGGATACCACCGTAGGCATAAAGGAAGGATTGGTCCTGAGGGACACCCTATCCAGGTAAAATGTAACAAAAAGCTCCACGGCCATGAGGGCCTGTAGTTCTGAAACCCTTCTTGCTGAAGTGATTGCCAAAAGGAAAGCTGTTTTCCAAGATAAAAACTTTATATCCACAGTAGCTGATGGTTCAAAAAGAGGCAGAGTGAGTTTTTCCAGCACAAAATTGAGGTCCCATGCAGGAGTTGGTGATCTTCTAGGAGGCTTTAAATTTTTGGCCCCTCTAAGATGCTGTTTTAAGCAGAGGATGAGAAAAGATGGGAGGCTCTGTGTTGTAATGAGCCAAGATGACAGAGGCATGGATTTTTATTGAAGAAAAAGATAGGCCCTTGTCAAGCATCTCAGTCAAGTATTGTAAAATCTGAGGAATATCTGGTTTTGCTGTGTTCATCCCTTGTGCTTGGTTCCAAGCACAGAATCTCTTCCATTTATCAGCATAAGATTTTCTAGTACTAGGCCTTCCGGCTTCCAAAATGACATCCATCATAGATTTACTGAGAGGTGTTGTTTGAATAATTACACGATCAGCCATGTTGCCAGGTTCAGAGTTTGGAGCTGAGTGTGCAGAATTTGATTGCTCTGTTGAGACAGTAGATGAGGTAACTGAGGCAAGTACCAAGAAGGGAGTTGAGACATATTCCTTAGAATTGGGTACCAGTGCTGGCGAGGCCAGTCTGGGGCAATTAGGATCATTTTTGGTTTTTCCTATCTGACCTTTAGTAAGACCTTGGGGAGAAGAGGCAGAGGAGGAAAGGCGTAGACTGATAGGCTTCTCCAACTGAAGGATAGGGCATCCACTTTCCATGCTTGTCTGTGATAAGTCCTTGTGCAGAATTTGTCCAGTTGATAATTTTGGGGAGAGGCAAATAGATCTATGTCTGGGCTCCCCCATTTCTGTGTTACCTTGCTGAAGACATGTGGATCCAGTTTCCACTCGTGAGGGTCCATAAGATTTCTGCTTAGGTCCTCTGCCAGAATATTTTGTTTTCCTTTCAGGAATTGTGCTTGAAGATGTACTTGGTAAGTCAAGGCTATGTCCACAATGCCATGGCTAGTCTGCAAAGGGGGTAGGAATGTGTACCCCCCTGCTTGTTTATGTACCACATAACCGTGGTGTTGTCCGTCTTTATCAGTAGTTGTCCTGGATGAATTAAGTCCTTGAAGGCTGTCAGGGCATTCTGAACAGCTAGCATTTCTTTCTCTGGTTGATATGCAGATGCATTTGTTTTGGGGTCCATATGCCCTGAATGCATCTCACCGCCAGGTGGGCCCCCCAAGCATAGTCTGATGCGTCTGTAGTTAGGGTTTGGGTGGCAGGGGGTAGAGTGAAAGACTGTCCCTTGTTTTGGTGACATGTCCCTGCCCACCAAAGAAACTCCTGTTGTAGGCAGGGAATGAGAGGAATCATTGTTTCCAGACTGTGACAATGTTAACTCTATAAACTTTTTAGATACCACTGAAGTTTCCTCATATGCAGTCTTGCATATGGAATTAGTAGAATGCAGGATTGCCATGAACCCCAAAGCCTGCAGAATTTGTCTTACAGATAACTGGGTTTTTGTTGCCATCTGTTTGAAGTATACAGTCAGTTGCCTTTGTCTGGCTTAAGGTAAGCCACCTGGGCAGTTGTACTCAAGCTTGCACTCAGGAATGTAATTTTTTGAGAGGGTACCAGTTGTGATTTATTTTCATTTACTGTGTACCCTAGAGGCATGTTAGAAGCCTTTTTTACAAACATCAGATGTTGAAGAAGAATGTCCTTGTTTTCTGCTTGAATGAGACAATCGTCCAAGTAATGAGAGATTTGTATGCTTCTTTGTCTGCAAAATGGAATTACTGGTGCCAGGCACTTGGTAAAGACCCTGGGCACAGTAGATAAGCCAAAAAGCAGTGCAGAGAATTGGTAATGCATAAAACCTGCCTTGAAGTGGAGGTATCTTCTGCATGATTCCCTTATTGGGATATGCAGGTATGCCTCTTTTAAGTCTGGAGTTACCAACCAAGCGTTCTTGCCCAGCATTTGCAGTAGCTGTTGCAAAGTCAGCATTTTGAATTTTGGAATGTCGAAAAACGTGTTCAAAATCGATAAGTCCAGTATTGGATGCCAGGCATTGTCTTTTCTGGGTCCAGGAACAGTCTTGAATAAAAACCTTGTCCTTTTTCCTGTTCTGGTACTGGCTGAATAGCCCCCATATCCATGAGGGACGTAACTTGTTTCTGAGCCTCTGTCCATTGATTTTGTGGCAGATCTGGCCAACCATTTGGAAATGGCAAAGTATGGAAATGAAATCTGTACCCCTGGGATAGTATGTTTAATACCCACTTGTCCTGGGTAATTAGATGCCAATTTTGAGCATGAAGTGCTAATTTTCCCCCCAAGGGGGCTGCCAAAAGGTAAGTGCTTGGTGATGGTAGAGGGAAGACATTGAGACTGCTTACTGTAGGGTTGTGCTTTGTTTCCTCCAGATTTGGAGGAAGAGGCACCCCATTGCTTTGACCTGTAAGAACCCTGTGATTGGTATTCTAGAGCCTTTTGAGCGCCTGGATTTGCATTGTGAGGCTCTGTTGGACACAGCAAAGGACCAATTTTTAGTAGGCCAGGGCCTACTGAATCTGGGTGGCTGCACTTGTAAGCAATCTTTTACAGTTTGCATAGATTTAGCTTTGTCTTCCATTTTCTTTAAAACCTCTTCTGCCTTATAACCAGAGTATCATGTTGTAAAGGTGCATCCAACAATTTAGCTTTAACATGATCAAGCAGATTTTTCTCTTTGAGCCAGGCATGCCTTCTAATCACAGATCCAGTAATTGTGGCCCTGCAAGAGGCCTCCAAGGAATCAAAACCACATTGCAAAGTATGCTTTCCAACCTGTTCTGCTGCATGTAATAATTCTTTATTTTCCACACAATCAGAGCTCAACATAATTTTCTGTTTCAATAAGCCCATAACATGCTGTTGATATTTAAGTATATGAAACTGGCAGTTTAAGGCCCTAATTGCCAAGGTTGCAGACGTATACACATTCTTTCCCCATCTATCCAGCACCCTGGAATCTCTATCAGAGGGGATAGGATTTTAGGCTGTAGAGGCCTTTATACCTTTGGGACCCTGTGAGATAGTTTCAGGATCAGCAGCAAGATTTTTGAATAAAAATGTGTGGGAGTCAGGAACCCTGTAATATCTGTCTGGCTTACTAGGAGCCGGAGGTAGGAAATCAGGAGCCAAACACATCATCAACAATGTCTAATACAGGAGGTATAGCCAAAGGCCTATGCTGAGGAAGGAGGAGGAAATCCCTAAGCCTCTTTTTTGACTCAGAGAAATCCTGACTCTCCCAATGAAAAAGTTCCCTTAAAGTATGCAAGGTTAATCTAAAAGAATAATCCTCAGGAGGAGATGTAGATGGGATGGACTCTTCTGCATCTGAATCCCCATAGGGTGGTATAGAAAATTCCTGATCAGAAGAGGAATCAGAGGAAATAGAAACCTGATCTGAAGATTCATAATCAGTGTCTTGTCTAGGCCTTTTAGCAGGGGGGGGGGGGGGGTTGGGAACCCCTGATCAAGGTAATTAAGTCCTCAGCCATTTTGATCATCTGATTTTTAGGCATAGGGGCCTGAGCACGTGGCTCATGTGTCAGTTATTTTAGACTTAGAAGTTGTTTTTGAAGCTGGCATCAGTTTTATATAGAAATGTTGAGGCCTGAAAACACCCTCAGAAGCCGGTGCCTGCTCAGCGGCTCCAAACCCATCCATTGGAGACACATCCGCGGGTTCAATACTCTGAGAATCTAATGGCATACAGGACTCCGCATGGGTCTTGGTAGAGGCCTGCGACTCAAAAGTAGCAGGTGTCAGGGGCTGCGAAAGCGCCTCACTGAGTACCGGCGAACCAGCGACTAGCTTAGGAGAAGCTTTGTTGTTGGTTTTGGACCTCGACGGTCTGTCTCTGTCTTTTTCTTTGCGTTTTTTGTGAACTCCGGTAGTCGGATTGCTATCCGACGACATTTCAGGGTAATTAAATCTGGATCCAAAATACTGTGAAGCAAAAATATACCAACGCTTAATAGTGCATTGGTTAAATCTAGCACAAAACCGACAGCAAGGCACGTTATGATCTGGGCCTAGGCAAGGAATACAGTACAAATGAAAATCCTTATGTGGTATAGGCAAGGAATACAGTACAAATGAAAATCCTTATATGGTATTTGCTTCCCACAAGTAATGCAATTATTAACTTTTACTGACATCGGTAAGGAGCAAGAAAAAGTTTCCCCAATGGGGTACTTAGCTTTAATTGAAGACTTCAGTTCTGAAACTGAAATGCGAAAATTTCAGGAGTCGGCCGACCGGCACTTCTGAACTACTTCTGCTTCGGGCACCGCGTGGCAAGAAAGACTGAATAAAATGGTGTCAACTGCATGTTTTATACCCCTGACGACCTGACGTCATGGAAGAGGAGACAGCAACTGACGCAGGACCCAAGACTTTGATATTCAGGCTGACTGAGGGCAACCTGCCAGCAAATTACCCAAATGTAAGGACTACAACAGTGAAACACGAAGAACATCAGCCCGCACTTCTTCCAGACTGTTATGTTCCTTCAGGAACTGAGGCTGCCATTTCCCCTGCATTTGGTGTGATCCTGCCCATGCCCCCAAACCCTCGTTCAAGAAGTCTGTATGAACTTGAGGAAGAGGTGGTGGTGTGAATCGTAGTCCTGGGTTGAGAAAGACCTGTCCCTTCCACCAATGTACCTCCTTTTTGCTACAAGGGACGAAGGGAATCAGGTTGTCCAGTGCGTAAGTGTGCTGGGACAACATAGACTTGAGGTACCATTGGATTTTTCTCAGGAGAAGTGTGGCCGGGGGAGCACAGGGATAATAGCTGCCATGAATCCCAAAGTCCTTAGCTTTTCCCTTCCACAGCAATGAGTTGCATTGGAGATATCTTGGAAAAAAAATGGATAGACAGTGAACTTTCTCTTGGGAGATGAATGCTTGCATTTTCTCTCTCTCCAGTTTGCAGCCCAGGAAAACCTGATCACATGTATGGACTATGTGGGATTTTTTTTGTAGTTTATACCAAAACCCAGACTTGTCAGAAGTTGGAGAGTGAAGTGTAGATGCTGAAGATGACTTTCTGAATAGACAGCCTGGATCAGTGGGTTGTCAAAGCAGGGAAAAATTCAGATTCCCTGATTCCAGCAGAAAGCTACTACTAGAGCTAGCTACATTGTGAATACTCTTGGAGCTGTGGAAAGACCAAAAGGCAAGCAGCAAACTGAAAATGCAAGGAGCCAGAGAAAAACCTAAGGAATCTCCTGCAAAAAGAGTGAATGGGTATGTGTAAATAGGCGTCATTCACATCTAATGACACTAAGAAAGCTTGGGGGAGGATGAAAGGCAGAAGTGTGTAAAGAGCATTTTGAAAGATAGTACTTTCAAATAAGTGTTTGGGAGAGGCAGATATGAGATGAGTTTCCACTGTCTTTCTTTCCTTGGGATTAGAAAAAATCTGGAGTAAAATCTTTTTCACATGAAGTCTTTTGAGATTAGCCCAATGGTGCAATTATTTAAGAGGTCTTAAGTAATGGAGGCCAGAAGGGATATTTGGTTTTGAGTAAGTTGTGACACTCTTTCAGAGGGGGAGTATTTTCCCAAGACACGGCATGACTGTATTTGATGATGAAGAGGAACCACGCATGGCCGGCCTTAGGCATAGGCGAACTAGGCAACCGCCTAGGGCGCCATACAGGCTGGCCTCAAAAGGGCGCAATTTGAAGGAATGACAATTTACTTCTTTTCCCATTTTCACCTCCCCTCCGCCCGTACTGTAGGCTAGCGATTGCGCCCTCCCCCACTTCATAGTACAAAGCATGAATTTCTACAGTAGTACATAGCAAAGCACAGCCCCCTACTATGTGCTTCCATTCCCTCCCCCTGCATCTATGTGATGAATGTGAGTGGCTACGCTTGTTGAGCATTATTTAAAGCTCACGCCCGCCTTTCTTCATTGACGAGATAGTGGCGGGGACATCTGTTGGCTTTCAGTACTTCCTGGAAATCTCTTGAAGTGAGTGACTCATCGATGGTCTGTTTCTCTGCAGCATGTGGGCTACACAAACAGGCAGCGTTTTTGGGACTTTTGTTTTGCGCCTCCGCTCTTCCCTCCCTTGCTTGGTTCATCACTGTTTGCTTGGTTGAGGTAAGTCGGGGTCCTTAGCTGGAATTCTGAATGAGATTATGATATTTTAGTTGATGGGTATAATTTTTACCTGTACGCTTGTGAGTGGGCTGATCCAAGTAAATCATTGCAACTGCACACTAGAGATTTTGTCTTGCATGTGAACGTTATCTGCATAACTGATTTTAAACTCTGTAATGCCTTAGCATTGCTGTGCTGTTGGTGAAAGAAAATTATATCCGGCTGTTGTAGTAGCACGTTGTCCAACTAGAGAAGCAAATTTAAAGGTTCCCTGTAGAACGGTTCAGTACAGTTCACAGCAACAGAACACTATTTGTTTTCACATTATCCGTGGTAGCATAAGATGATTCTGATGTTGCATTTGTCTGCGTTTAGTACACACTAATGCAGACAGTTTTGATCATTACAAAAATGCAGGATTTTTTTTTATTGGAGGCTTACTTACAATAGTTTTACATCCGCAGAGCTGTATTTTTCAAATATGAAGGTAATCAATCTATCTAGCAGGCATTCCAGGCAACACAAGATAATGAAAACAGTAGCAGATGGAAATTAAATGTTTTAATACACAGGATTAAATATAGGGTATCTTTACAGTTCCTCACTTCTCGGCAGCTGGTGCGCATTACTCTTTGGCAAAAATTGACAGTATCTTAGTGGTATGGTTTAATAGTTTATCGGGCTAGTACTAACAGATCTGTACAGTCCGGGGAATAATATCTGTTAAATTCACTCACAACCAACTTCTTCATGCTTCGGTTATTAAGTGATAATTTAACAAACTTCTTGTTCTTGTAATGCCAAAATAAAAAAAGTGTGTCTATAAAAAGAGGTGCATGCTTTATACAGTTTTGGCCAGCAAATTATCTAGTGCAGTCTAGATTTATGTCAAGTCAAGTCTCTTTTAGTGTACACTGACTGTAAAGTGATCGCTGCCGGGGTTAGCTGTGTCCTTTGAAATGTTGCAAGGTCACCCAGGATATCAAGCTGCTTTGCGACAGGTTAAAAGATGCTTATTTCTAGTTATTATTATTATACAACATATAACAACATACATTTTCGTCCCACTTCATTTAGATGATGGCAGCAACTGGCATATTTACACTTTTTTTTTTTTTTTTTTTTTGCCTTGCATTTCATTTTTAACTGGAGACTGGAGTACTTCTCTTAGATTTGTAGTAGAACACTGGCATGTATGCACTCTCTCTGTGTGGCACTTAATTGTTTTTTTGTTCATTCTTAATTGCAATACTATTTCATTTGTGAAAACTACTCATGTACCAACTCGTGCTCAACGTTTTCTGGAATTCATAAATTCCAATGCCTTGGATCAACTTATCCACACTCTCACCAGGGGCAGCAATATCCTAGACCTGGTCATTACTAACATGGGCAACCGGTGTTCTACACCAGAGGTCAATTTCTTATTGGTCATATCCGACCACAAGCAAATCACCCTAGACATCCACACCCCACCCCCACTGCCCATTAGGTAAACCACCGTAAAAAAATTCTCCAAAGTTAACTTCACGCTTCTTAAGACAGGAGTGGAAAACTTCATGACACCCATGCTGACAGACAATAGAGGTACGACTGCTGAATCCTATACAATTGCACCTTATAAGAACTTACACGAGTGCATGGATCATTCAATCCCTAACAGAACCAAGATGCTATCCTCCAAAAAAAGGAAGCCAATCTGGCGGTCCTCTGCCATAAACAAACTCTGCACAGAAGAAAGAAACTGTTGCAAAAAAGAGTAAAATCCCATGATTGGAGGAACTCCATGGTCAGCCTCAGTAAGAAACTGAGATCCCTCATAAAATCCTCCAAAGCTAGTTACAAAAACAAAATCGCCACTGATTCTAAAGACAACCACAAAGCATTCTATAGCTATATCAAGAATCTCAATGGCAACACTCAGATCTGCTCTGAGTTACAGCACAAAGGCACTAAATATACAGAACCAACTGATGTTGCCAAAATCCTGGCAGAAAGGTTCAGTGCTAGCTTTACCCCTCTCTCATCCCTTAAAGCTCCTGTAATCACAGCTGCACAGGTAAAAAAACACACTCCGCAAAGCCAAGAACACAGCATCCATGGGACCTGACAACATCCCAGGCTGCGTTCTCCATGAACTACAGAACAAACTGGCACCCCACCTAAGTACCATGTTAAATCATAGCTTCACCTCAGGCTTTGTGCCCACTGAATGGTGCACAGCAACGGTTATCCCACTCCACAAAGAGGGAGCCACCACAGACCCCGGGAACTACCACCCCATTAGCCTGATGAGCCTGGCCTGCAAGGCTATGGAACGTATCATCATGGAACTTATAAACAATGACATTGGTAATCTCCAAACTCTGGACCCTACCCAGTTCAGGTTTGTAAAAGATAGATCATGTCTCCTAAACCTGATAGACTTCTTTGAAGCAGTCACCAAAGCCGTAGACAAGGGTAAGGTGGTTCACAGAGCCTATCTAGATCTTGCCAAGGCTTTCAACACCATCCCCCACTCTGGAATTATAGATAAACTCACTAAACTAGGTATAAATCCCTATGTCACAAGATGGGTTGCCAACTGGCTCACTGACAGAACTCACACTGTGAAAGTAGCAGACTCCAAATCCGACTTCAGAGAAGTGACAAGTGGAGTACCACAGGGTTCAGTCCTGGGTCCTCTCTTGTTTGGTATCTACTTCTCTGAAGTACAGGCTAACACAGAAGGCCTCTGGCTGACTAAGTTCACAGATGACTGCAAACTAGGAGCCATAATCAAAACTTCTAACGATGTGAACATCCTACAAAAGAGCCTCACTGAGACAGATGCCTGGTGTCAAAGCCATGGCCTCAAGCTCAATGCCAAAAAATGCATTGTCATCCCTTTTGGTAAAAACTCTATACTCATGAACTACCACATAGGTGGTAGTCTACTTAACACTGAAAATGTGATGAGACCTTGGGAATCAGGTGGACAGTAGCCTCTCCTTTGATAATCACATCGCCACAGTAGTCAGGAAATTCTTCTACGTGGCACACCTCATCATAAAAGGTTTCTCAACCAGGAAACAAGAGGTCATTGTTCCCCTCTACTCATCACTCATTAGACCCATTATAGAGTACAATGCCCCTTTTGGTATGTACCTCACAAGACATCTACAACATCTGGAAAGGCCACAGAAATACCTCACAAAGAGGATTACCGGCCTCAGATGCTCTACGGAGACAGTCTCAAAAAACTCTAGCTTTACTCTGTCGCATATCGCCTGCTTAGAGGCAATCTCTGCCTAACATACAAAGCTATGTCAAACCCAGAGCTGTTGGACATGCTCCACTTAAAGAAATCCCAATCCCTTCGAGCTACACGCTCTAGGGACCTAAACCTCGTCACCACAATAAACAGAACATGCTGGAGGGCTAGATTCCTGTCCCGGTGTCTTCCCATACTCTGTAACAAACTACCTATCTATATCAAACAAAGTTCCTCATTAGCACTCCAAGAAAAATCTTGATGATTGGACAAGCGATAGGAAATTCACCCGGGGATCACTTCTGTGGCTCTGCTTGACAGAGGCACAGGAAAATAATTTTCTTGAGTGGCAAAAGCCAGGGTACCATTTGGCTAGGCTTATATAGGCCAATAGCCTAGTACCTAGCTATGAAACTATTCTGCTTTAAATAGTTTCATAACATGATAAAGCAGACTAACAGTGTTAGAGATGGTGCCGATTTCTGTTTGTGGTTGTACAACTGAGTGCTTTTGTTGAACTTCAATCTTACTGTGATGGCTGCAGCTATTTGTTGTTTTATGGTATTTACTATCTATTCCTGCAGACAGATTTGGCATTAACTACCATAAGAGCAGCAACTCTTCAGAAACAGCCTTGTTTATAATAATGTTGCATAAGAGAAATTTAGATGGTGAACACAATTGAAATGGCTAAAACAAAGGAGTTTAATTTTATTAAAGCCTAACAGTAGTAGTCATGTAATGTGTGACTGAACAGATTCTGCTTTAATTTTGTGGTGTACTTGATTTTTTTAATGAAGATCAATAGAATGTTAAAGCATATTTGATAGCAACATAAGCATAAGCATTGCTAGTACAGCTTTTTCAAGGAGTATTTGTGATGATTTTACCTTCTGATTTTGTCAAATATGCTATATTTAACTCTTGCTCATTTTTTTTGCTGATTTGTGTTGGGCAATGCAGTTTTACTTGTTTTCTAATGATACATTTTGAGTTTGAGTTTCTTTAGTGTGAATTTTTGGTGTATCAGATTAGTGTTAGTTTTTATCATTATTTAATCCTTACATAGCTGCTGAAAATATATAATATGCTGAAATGAAAAGCCAATGGCTGGGATTAAAAAAAGACACTTGGAGACATTTAGACAGAGATCATAAAATCAAGTTGGTATTCCCAATTTTAAATAAAAAATGTAATATGGAATAACAACACAAAATTCACACAAGTTTTACAAAATAAATTAAATACTTGAGTAGTATTTCTCCTAAAGTGATTTGGTCATAAAATTCCTAACATTTACACTACACCAGCTAGTGCACGAAGTGCCAAAAAAATTCCTGTTGCATTATGAAAGATGACTGGCAACTGATTCGCTGATGGAAAAGCTTTTCATATCACTGCTTTCCCTACGATCATGCCACAACTTTAACCTCAGTGACATCATGGTAGTGAAAGCATGAAGTGTGCCTACATACTCTAAACATCAATGCACCTTGCAAAAAGCAGTTAATGCTGTCTTTTGACTGTAGATAAACTCTCTACCCTAGCAACAGATCACACAGGTTTATGAAGGATAATTCAGCCTTCAATTGCAGTCTTAACTATACTACAAGGTGTCTGTTACAGTATGACTGATTTTTCATGCATTTAAACATTGAAAGAACTGGAGTGGCTTTTGTGGGAGTCACCCATCTGTGGGCGTGGCTCAAATAGGGGTGTTCCTCGAGTATGGTGTGGGTGGGGCTTAAGGGGCACCAGAGTAGTACTTCGCCTAGGGCGCCATTTCAGCTAAGGCCGGCCCTGGAACCACGTGTCTGTGGTAATAGCTTCCCACCTATCAAGGGAGAGTGACAGTCTTTGGGAAAGAGGAGTAAGGAGACTGAGGACAGAGGAGGGAGGTGCTGCAACTGTAATCACAGACTTTTGCTTTCAAAGGGAGGCTTTCCTGCTGGAGGTTCCCTTTGGGATTTTTTCAGAGTACCTTTTCCTAGGGGGTTCCTTTGTTTCTGAACTGTCCTAGGATCCTTTCCAATGTAAAGGTAGTGTTGTATGTGTAGCTCCTATGGTATCAAAGAAACGAGGTGAGTAGAATCTGTCTACAACCTTTCTTGGTCTTACCTTGGTCTTGAAGAGTTTTGAACAGGCTGGCAAGCCTAAGGACCGAACAGTTATGTCTTCGTCCAAGAGAAAGTCTAAAATGTTTGATTTGAAATCCTCAGGGATAGGTCAACTGTGAAGCCATGAATATCTGTGAATAACAGATCCAGTGGAAGCTACTCTAGAAGTAGCAGCCAAAGCACTTAATGCTGTGACTGGCTATCTGAGTTGCCTGTGATAGTAAGCTCTGCATTTGATGCTTAGACTCTGTTGCAGAAGTGTCCAACACAGCTTTGTTTAAGGAATACAAGACAGAGAAGAGATTAAATACTTTGTCATTTGAGTCTGGTAGTTAATTGCCCTAAAGGCAAGTGTAGCAGAGGCGCAAACCTTCTTTCCCCATCTATTCACAGCCCTAGCTTTGCCTGTAGGTAGGGCATTACCACTGGGTAGGTTAGAGGGCTTATCTGAAGAGATAGCTACAGCTGAAGGGTTTGCCACTGGATCCTTATATAAATATTTTAGGTCATCAGGCATCTTGTAAAATGTGTCTGGTCTTTTAGGAATTGGTGGTTGAGAATCAGGTGCAAAAGACAACTGAAAGGCTTCCTGGAAAGCCTCAAGGACAGGCAGGACTGGAGAAGGGGCAGGGGTACCCATCTCCAAGAGAGTGTAACACCACTTCTTAACATAAGAAATATGCATGGATTACCATCCAAAGTGTTTTATCATGTTCTGTATAGTCTTCCCCAAAGGAAGCTTCCTCAGTAAGGAATTCTGGGAAGAGACATTTGCCCTGGAGAATGCAGCTGAGAGCAACAGTCCAGAGAATTGTCAGAGTTGTACTAATGTTCTTCATCAGAACAGGAGGAAATCAGGGAAGGCTTTTGAGGAGTAACCTGGAAACCAAAAGAAGGTACATTTCAAAGACCTAATAGCTTTGTGAGAAGTCTATCAACTACTTTTCCCTAGCTACTGAGAGACAGGCCACATGCCTAGTCTTCTGTTTTTTTTTTTCTTTTTAGGCGTGACATCTTTCTGGATGAGACATAGATGTTCAGAACCCTGTCTGACTTCTAGAGGGATCTCTTCCCTAACTAAAATTTGAGGGATGCTGTGCAGTCCCTTGGAAGTGAGACGTGGTTCCTCTGATGTATCAGCAGTCTTCAAGCCCTCAGGAGCCATACCAGCCTCTGACGACATCTCGGTGTTGGGTAACTGAGAAGTAGCTTGACATACCATGGGTTCTGGAACCTCAATTGGCATGTCAGAGTCAGAAATGTTGGATTGCTGATCTGTTCGAGGCCTCTCTTTTTTTCTCCAGCTGCAGAGGGACATCCGAGGATGAGGAGTCAGCCACCTTGGACTTGGGCAAGTACTTAAGATGCTTTGTCTCTAGAAAGATGCTCAGAGTGGAAAGCTTCGACAAAACGGTTTTGGGAACAAACGAAGGACAGAATTATAAAGAATTGTGACAGTGTAACAGGCCTAGACAAAAAAGGACACTTGGACTCAGTTTACCACAAATGCACAGAGAGTAGCTAAAAGTAACTGTACTCATGTGATTTCAAAGCCATTCACTGTTTGCTACAAACAATAAGTAACATATTAACCTGATCTGCACTTTTTGAACTGTTTGTTACTGTTTACTGATGTATTTAACTGCATTTTCATTTTATTTCTGCTGTTTGCTGCACTTTTAGCCTAGCAAAGACCTGGTCCAAATTTGATGGATCCAGTCTGTTTTTAGCAGTTTCTGAGCACTAAACTAGCCTTCCTCCTTGTGGAGAGGGGCCTTCCCTGCACCCTTGTGAGAGATGTGTGTGGAAAAAGGACTACCTGAGTGGTGACTGCCGTCCCAGAGGCCTGTCTCATATACGTTTTTATTGGTCAGAGTGGTTAATTTTGTTTAATCCTCATTGCTACTTACTGCCTTTGTTTGAGCAGGTTTGCCCACGTCTTCTGTATAGTTCTCTCTCTTTGTTCTCACCACATAAAATTATCTACATTCTAGACAAATCATTAAGTAAACTACATTTTTTGATTTACATGTAAACCTCCCTGGGACCTGTACTACTGTTTTTCCCACTAACAATTCATTACTATCGGTGTATAAATATTGGCAATAGTTACAATTGTAACACTTTACCATCCCTTTTCTTGCCTCAGCTTCTTTAACCTGGTTAAGTTTAATTTGAAAATAATCTATAAACTATACAGAAGAATTTATGAACATAATTATGCCATTACTCATGCAGATATGAAAAATGCTATGAGTAAACATGTTGAAAAGAAATGTAAAATAATTTCAGATGTATAGTTTTGGATACTGTACACACTAATGTTACTATAGTAAATGTTGAGGAAGAATTGGGTTGGTTGGAATATTGTTGGCAAGTAAGATTAAATGCTTGCTTCACTCCAGGATTAAATAATAGGGAGGAATTTATAATGTATTTAAAAAGGAAGGGGCTGAAACATTGATATTGTTAGTTTTAGACAGTTTTAAATGATTGGTATTAGGTATAGTTTTATACTATAAATGTTTTATGACACTGTGTTTTTAAATGTTAATTGGTGAATGAGCCATTCAAGTATTTAAATGTATGTTTTTATTGCAAAGCCATAGTCTGAAGAAGTCTCTAAGAGAAGAGACGAAAGCGCTTACTATTGGCTTTGGATCTAATAAATCTTCTGACACAGCATTTTATTTTTATTTTTACTTTCGAGTTATTTGCCTGCTGCTATTCGGTGGATTGTTTGTTGTTGCAGTGTGTCAGTAATGGAGAAAAGCTCCGTTCCAGGAACAAGTTTTGCAGCCATATCAGCTGGCTGTGTGTTAAACGATACCTAGAGTGGCTCATTTATAATTAATGAAGAAGGGACAGTTAACCCGCTTATGGGAAACCAGGGAAGAGCGGGTCAAAGTACAAGTTGTGATGAAGAGATTCTTAATGGATGTTTAGCCCCTCCGGTCAATCCATTCAGTGTGGAAGGAAGCACCATATGTGAAGAAATGACAAGCTCTATCTTTAACATCCAAGAATGCTTTCATGCTTTAGAAAAAGATTTTTCAGCATTAAAACGCCTTCAGTGGGACAATTTATTTTTTGACAACAGTCTAAAAGAAAAAAAGTCCCAAAGGGACTAAGAATTAAAAATCTACCAGCTGGAAGGACTTACCAAAAGATCACGGAGAAGTGGCTTGAGATCAATCAGAAGGCGGGGCTCCAGTACATGGAACTGCTCCATGAAGTCAATAACAATAAAATTGGTGAACTATTAGGGTGAAAGCCAACTATACTATACTAAAAGATAATACTTCATTTGAGAATTTCAACAGCAAAATGAGTATTATTCAAAAAAATCTTTTAAAACTTAATGAAGAACTATGTCAGAGAAAAACAAAAAAGTTGTTTAGAGACCGTAATGAATACGCTGGGGGTGTGGTGGCAGCCTATGGATTAAGGCTGCAAAGCAGTTCACTGAACAACGAGACAATCGGAGATGTTATGGCAATGGAGGATGATGTCAATGTTTTAAGAAGGTCTGAGAGATTAAATAATAAAACAAATGGACAAGCCACTGGGGCGGAAAGCCAAAAAATGAGCATGAATACTGTTAATGATAAAATGGAATCCAAACAGGGACAAGGAACAAAAATAGTTGAACAAGTGGTTAGACCTAAAACCAAAGATGCCAACAAAACCAAACCAATGATTATGGAATCTCAGCTAAAGGGAAATCCAACTACTGAAAATAGACAGGTCGTGGATGAATACCAAAGAATTGATAATCAAGAAAGATCATGGGCTCAGGTTACTGCAGATGGAAATAAAGAGAAGTTTAATTATTCTAATAAACACCAACAACAACCAGAAAAAAACTGGTATGGCAGAAGAGGTCCAGGGAAGAACTGGAACAGGAAGAAACAATACTGGAAGACTTAGGTACTGTAAATTTTAAAATCATTAATCTATCCAGTAAAGAATTGACTTTTGAAGACTGCTGTGTGTTAAGCAAGGGGTGGAAGTTTGACCCAGTGCAAATAGCTAATAAAGTTGGTGATGATTAATGAGATTAGAGACTATGTAAGAAAATTAAATCTAAGCATTTTATTTGGACCACAAATGCAAAGTAATGTTGATGTGTATAGACCTAGCTGTTACAACCCACCTTTAATAAAAGAACTAGAAATGTTTCTGAATGTGAGTTGCAGATACTTGAAATGATAGATAATGATACAATGTTCAGATATTACAATTTAACAAAAACAAAAAAGGAATGTTTTGATTCATTAGTTAAAAATGAAGAGGTATTAACTTTTAAAGCTGACAAAGGTGGTGCTATGGTTTTGTTGGATAGGAGTGAATATGAATGTAAAATGAAAGAAATGTTGGCAGACAAAAACTTTTACAGATTTCTGAACATGATAGAGGTAAATAAGGGATATTCACTGATTGATTCCTGTAAAGAAGAATGGTTCTATACAAGAAGAATAGATGATAAAATGAAAAGAAACTTATTCAACAATAATCCAAAAATAAGAAGGATCTTTGGAATCCCAAAGATCCACAAAAATATAGATTCTCCACTATTAAGTCCTATAGTGGTTAGCAGAAACAGCAAAACAGAAGGAATGTCAGTGTTTGTTGATAAGCATCTACAGAGAATATTACCAAAATGTACTACTTATATAAGGGATAGTTACGACTGTATGAAAAAATTGGAAGGAATTCAGGTGTCTGACTCACATATATTGGTTACTCTAGATATCAATTCTTTGTACACCATGATTCCTAATAAAGAAGGGATGGAAACAGTGAGGGTAGAGTTATTAAAATCTAAGGAGTTCTCCCCAAATACAGTTGGATTATTAATGGAAATGATTGACTTAGTTTTGAGCCATAATTATTTAGATTTTTATGAGCAAATATTTCTACAAACGAATGGTGTTGCAATGGGTGCAGCCCTAGCCCCAAGTTATGCTGATGTTTTTATGCAAGGTTGGGAAACAGCCAACATATTAGAAAGCGAACATAATAAATTTATAGTGAAGATGTTACGGTTTGATGATGATGTCCTTTTAATATGGGATGGTACTAGAAATGAGTTAAAGAATTTTTTAAATTATATTAATGTTTGTTCCTATATAAAATGTAATTATAGTTATAATTTAGATAAAAGTAATTGTTTAGACTTAACAATATATAAGGATGAAAATAGTCTAATTTCCAAGATTTATAAGAAAGATTTTCAAAATAATATGTACTTGCATTATTCCAGCTTACATCCCAAAAAAACTAAGACAAATATAGTAAAGGGGCAACTTAAAAGGATTAGTAATCTAACAAAAGAAGATGAGGTGTTTGAGCTTGAAGCTTCAAATTTTTGTAAAAGGATGGAAATAAGAGGATATCCACAGGGAGAAGTAGAAAAGTTGTTCACTGAAGAAGTAAGAAAAAGAAAATATGGCAAGCGATGACAATAACAATAATGACGGCGATAATAGACTGAAGAGCTATACGACAGCATTAGCAGTATAAAATAGTACAGATTCCAATGCAATAAAAATATAGTGAGGAGAAACTAGGGAATTTTGAAAGGAAATAGAGAGATTATTGAGAAGATAGATAATGAACCCAGGTTTGTACAAAAAAGGGCCAGGAATTTCAAAGATTATTTTCAAAGTAAACTTAACAAGGTTAAAGAAACTGAGGTAAGAAAAGGGATGGTAAAGTGTTACAATTGCAATTGCTGCCAATATTTATACATTGATAGTAATGAATTGTTAGTGGGAAAAACAGTAGTACAGGTCCCAGGGTGGTTTACATGTAAATCAAAAATTTTAGTTTACTTATTGATTTGCCTAGAATGTAGATCATTTTATGTGGGGAGAATAAAGGGAACTATATAGAAGAATTTATGAACATAATTATGCTATTACTCATGCGGATATGAAAAATGCTATGAGTAAACATTATGTTGAGAAGAAATGTAAAATAAATTTTAGATGTACAGTTTTGCATACTGTACACCCTAATGTTGCTATAGTAAATGTTGAGGAAGAATTGGGTTGGTTGGAATATTGTTGGCAAGTAAGATTAAATGCTTGCTTCACTCCAGGATTAAATAATAGGGAGGAATTTATAATGTATTTAAAAAGGAAGGGGCTGAAACATTTATATTGTTAGTTTTAAATGATTGGTATTAGGTATAGTTTTATACTATAAATGTTTTATGACACTGTGTTTTTAAATGTTAATTGGTGAATGCGCCATTCAAGTATTTAAATGTATGTTTTTATTGCAAAGTCATAGTCTGAAGAAGTCTCTAAGAGAAGAGACGAAAGCGCTTACTACTGGCTTTGGATCTAATAAATCTTCTTACTGACACAGCGTTTTATTTTTATTTTTACTTTCTGTTACTAGCTAAGGCACTTGTCTCCCCCATAGTGCCTTTTTTTGACAACGTCACAAGAACAAAATTCCCAATGTAAAAACATCCTCAAAAAAACAATCTCACGGCTATGATGCTAAATGCTAGGAGCGTAAATCTGAAATTGCACTCACTGGAAGCATTCCTCACCCTGGAAGATGCAGCTGTCTGTGCAGTCACAGAGACCTGGTTCAAGGCCGTGTACAGCACCCCGGTGATCCCGGGTTATAACACCTTCCACACATTCAACCCTCAGAATGGAAGTATAAGAACTAAAGGAGGAGTATCACTGTTCAAAGATAAATACACCTCCATAGTAGTAAAACAATGATTCCCTAGAGTTATTCCAAGTGCAAATAACTACAGGAAAGATCCCCATCCAGATTATCATTAGCTATAGGCTCCCCCATGAACCATCACAACCACGCTGCCTACCTGGATCTACTAGAGTCACTCAAAATACAACCAAACACTTTGGTTATGGGTGATTTCAACTGGCTGTCCATCGACTAGGTAAATTATACATGCATTAACACACTAGCTCAAAGGATCCTGGACTTCATCAACTCTAATGTCTTGGAACAAACAGTTGGCATCCCTAACAAGGGTCTCAAATATTCTAGATCTGCTACTCACCAACAGAGGTGATCATTGCACAACCACAAGTGTACAGCTCTCCCTGGCGAAGTCTGACCATAAATCAGTTTAATTTGAAGTAACAATAGCATCTGATACCCCTCAGAAGTAATTAAGATTAAAAAAAGTCTCAAAGACCAACTACAAGCCCAGAATTTTCAGAAGCATTCATAGCTTCAAAGCACCCACCCCCACTAAAGACATGGCCATCTATAGTGGGATATTCACCAATGTCTTGTATAAACATCTATACAGTTGTACTGACTCAGCCACACCCGACAAGACCAAAGAAAGAACAAGCATGCCTGGTGGACATCCACCATAAACACGCTATACAACAAAAGGAAGAAATTGCTGTCTAAGAGCAAAAAGGATCCATCTCAGAAATTGAAGTACACCCTTCTCAGCTTGAACAAGCAGATAAGGCATCTTATAAAGTCTTCTGAATCTAAATTAGCATTCCTAGCTAAAGATATCCATAAGGCATTATTTAGCTACATCTTAAATCTTAATGGAAAAGCACAGATTTGCGATAAACTTGTAGTGAATGGTACCACATATACTGAACCTGTGGAAATAGCAAACCTGTTAGTGGACAAGTTCAGTGCAAACTTCTCCCCCCTGTCCCAGCCATATATACTCCAGAGCATGCACCCCCACCTACGATTTCTAAAGAGCAGGTTCTAACTACTCTCTCTAAGGCAACAAACACAGCCTCTATGGGACCGGATAACATCCCGGGCTGTGTTCTGAATGGTTTAAAACAGGGGTTAGCAACACCACTGGGTACTCTCTTCAACCACTGATTAAGCACAGGTTTTGTCTCTGCTGAATGGAGAATAGCTACCATCATTCACTTGCACAAAGGGGGGCATCCACCAACCCTGGGAACTACGGACCTATAAGCCTAACCAGCCTTATCTGCAAGGCCATGAAGAGAATCATCATGGACCTTATAAACAAAAAAAAAGGCGACTTCAAATGCTAGATCTGACCCAGTCTAGTTTTGTTAAAGGTAGATCATGTCTGTTAAACCTGGTGGACTTCTTCGGTAATGTCATCAAAGCTGGACAAAGGTAAATCTGTGCACACCCTCTACCTAGACCTAGACAAGTCCTTTGACACAATCCCCCCACTCAGGTATCATCAAAAAACTCACTCAGCTGGGGACTGGAAAAGATGACAGTGTAGAATCCTCAAAACACGGAACATTCCTACAATGGCCTGGTGGAGGATTGCCCCCCGTTGTAGAAGGAAGTCGTAATCCACAAAAACCGACAGGCCAAACAAGAGCCATAAAGATGATAAAGTGGACTATTGAGGACAAGAAAGAAATTATGCACTGTTACTATTATGCAAAAAGCCCAGAGTTTCTAGACACAAGCTACACAAAACGATTGAGAGAGAAATTAGAGGAAAGAAAAATATTTCCACAAGAAAAATTGTCAGAAGCTTCAAATAAAAATTTGTATTCTTTAATACAACAGATTTGTGAAAAACAGAACACAGACCAAGAAACATTGACCTGTTTGGAAGAAGAAGCCTCTGAAGAAGTACAAAAATACAAACAACAAAACTGAGAGATTTTTGAAAAGTATAAAAAAGAAATATGGACACGGGAAAGAAAGAGAGATTTGACATGGTGCAATATTTATGCAAAGGAGAAAGCCAAATTAATCAATATAAAGAAGGCAGCCACAAAGATATTTGAAGAGAAATACAGGCAAAGACATCTAGATATGGAAAATTTAACAATAAAGAAAATAATATCACAAAGAAGGATGCAGAAAAGAAGATTAGCAAAGTAGAAGTTAAAAAACATTAGTTGAAGTTATGGAGTGCCTGCAAAATGAAGGGTTTGGTGTAGGTGGTTTAACACAGGTTACATCACAGCAAGATGGTGTGAGTCCATAAAGTAAGGAGAAGCAGGAAGACCAGGAGATATCGGAAGAAGAAATATGGACATGGGAAAGAAACAGAGATTTAATATGGTGCAATATTTATGCAAAGGAGAAAGCAAAACTATCCAATACAAAAAAGCAGCATCAAAGATATCTGAAGAGAAATACAGCCAAAGGATTCCTGACATGGAAAACTTTACAATATAAAAAAAGACAAAAAGGAAAGGTAGAAAAGGAGATTAGTAATATAGAAGTTAAAATAAAAACTTAGGTTATGGAGTACCTCCGAAATGAAGGCTTAACTGTAGAAAAAATTGTTGTGTAAAAACTTACCATAACCATAGATGTCCTTCTCTTCCACGTTGCAGTATTCTTCACTTTAGGGAGTTGCTACCTGCAGCACCGGACATCCGGCCAGTAAACCAAAGTCTTGAGTGCAAGGGTATGTGCGAAAATGCATGTCAGAGCCATAAACTGACGCCGGCTATATCTGTGATGTCTGCAAGTACCCAAATCAGAACTGTCTGCCGCATAAACATAGCCCCCAGGTATAAGAGTAGTAAAAGGTAATAAAGACCCTTCCCAGACACAAGGTCAGCACTCAGGGGAAGGACCCAGTTTATAATATTAGCAAGAGAGAGGGGCAGGTCGGTGGGATTGAATACTGCAACATGAGAATAGAAGGACATAGAATAGCTGTGTAAGAACTTACCATAACTGTAGATGTCCTTCTCTTCCATGTTGCAGTATTACACAGCTATGCTATGTCCAGCTATTCTCATGTTGCAGTATTCTTCACTTTAGGGAGAGTACCAAAGCTCTCTAGGTAGTGATTTAGGTGGCAGGTGTGGAAGAAGAGTCTATGAGACCCTGCAGAATAGACTTGGCAAACCCTGCTCTAGCCCTGGAAAGGGAATCCCATTTGTAATGCTTGGTGAAGGCATGTACGGAGGACCAAGTTGCAATCTTCAGAAGAGACGAGAAATCAATGCCTTTGGAAAAGGCTGCTGAAGAGGAAACAGCTCCGGTGGAATGGGCTTTGACAGAAGAGTCCAACTATTTCTCATGATAGGAGTATCAAAAGGCAATAGCCTTAGAAATCCAAGAGGCAACTGTCTGTTTAGACACGGCCTTTCCTAGGGCCCTGGGATAAAAAAGATAAAAAGCTGATCAGATTGCCTGAGGGATTTGGTCTTGTCTAAGTAGAACCTCAGTTGTCTATGAACATCCAAGAAATGTAAGGTTCTTTCTGAGGAGTTCTGTGACCGAGGGTAGAAGACAGGCAAGTTAATGGTCTGATTTAGGCAGATCTCTAACTACTTTTGGCATGGAGGAGGGTTTAGTCCTTAGGGAAACCCTATCTTTACGGAAGACAAACAAGGGAAGAGAGGCCATAAGGGCTTGTATCTCAGATACCCTCCTGGCAGATGTGAGTGCTACTAGCAAGACTGTTTTCCAAGTACAAAACTTGAGAGTGGAAGAATGGGCTGGCTCAAAGGGGGCTGAAGTAAGTTTTTCCAGCACAAAGTTAAGGTCCCAAGGTGGAGGAATGGGCTTACGAGGAGGCCTGATATGGAGGACTCCTTTCAGAAACAGCTTGAAACCTGTCCTGGAAGACGGGGAGGAGTCAGGGGAAGGCAAGCGGAGATGGCAGAAAGATGTACTTTTACTGAGGAATAAGTCAACCCTGAATGCAGCAATTCCCACAGGTAGGCAAGTACTAGTGGAACAGAAGCTTTAGATGGGTCCTGTTTACTCCTATGGCACCAATTGGAGAATCTTTTCCATTTAAATAAATAGTTTCTCCTAGTACTTGGTTTTCTGGCGTCCTGCAAAACACTGAGTACGTTCTCTGAATATAGGTGCCTGAAGGGGATCAAAACTCTATCACCCACACAGTCAGATTGAGAAGGTGGGGATGAATAAGGGACCCCTTGTCTTGTGAGAGTAGGTCGTAGTAGTGAGGTAACCTGTGGTGATTGCCCTGGGCTAACTGAAAAAGTAGGGTAAATGAATGCTGTCTGGGCCATAAGGGAGTCACCAACAGCATTTTTGGTTTGTCTTTCTGTATTTTCAGGAGGACTTTGTGAATCAATGGAAATGGAGGGAAGGCATAAAGAAACATTCCCTCCCATGAGAAGAAGGGTCCACCTTCTAAGCTTGTGGATGGGGAAGCCTTGTGCAAAAGAGGGGCACCTATCTATTCTGGGAGGAGGCAAACAGATCTACCTGCGAAATACTCCACCAGTGAATTAAATCCAGAAACACCTCCCTGTGAAGCATCCAATCATGGCAGGGTGTTAAGGTCCTGCTCAGCATGTCTGCCATCATGTTGTCTTCTGAAGGGATGCAGACTGCCTTTAAGTGGATCTTTAGTGCTGTTGCCAGGGACCAGATTTGAACTGCCAGACTGCACAGAGGGTATGATTTTGTTCCTCCCTGCTTACTTATGTACCCCACAGGACTGTCACACTCACACGGTCTGTGATGACTTGCAATGTGCCTGGCAGAAGGATCCCTTGAAAGGTCTGAATTGCCAAGTAAAGGGCCCATAACTCTTTTAGATTGATGTGGTCCCTTTCTTTCTGGAATGGACCATTCCCCCTGTACCTTGTGCTGGATGTTGGTACGGTGAAGGACAGCTCCCCAACTTAGGTCTGATGCATCTGTGTAAAGATGCAGTTTGGGTGGAGGAATCTTTAGGTGCACCCCTTGATTGAGGGTGACAGTTGATATCCACCAGCTGAGTTCCTTTTTTAAATAGGGAAGAAGAGGGAGATTCGCTTCCAAGGGATGGATCTGTTGGTTCCAAGAATTTTTCAATACCCACTGAAACCTCCTCATGTGCATCCTAGCTAGAGGGAGCATTAGGATCAATGAAGCCATGAATCCCAGGATTCTCAGAAACTCTGTCTGACATGGATGGTAGTGGTAAGAGCACACATCTCAACTGTACAGATTTTCGCAGAATGTCCAGATTTTTGCCAATTATTTTTGGTCAGTTTCTCATAAAATTGTGTTTTTGGTCAAATCACTGACAGATCGTTGAAGGTTGAAATCAGAAAATACTGACAGACATTTTAGTTTCAGACTTTATACCCTTCAGAAAATTCATGCTATTGCAAAACCTGTTATTCTATCAACTTTCTAAGTTTGTAAAAGCAATATTTAAAGTGTCCCCATTTTGGCCCTTTGTCCCCCCATTACTTATGGCTTTATCCAGATTTCTTGTTCTAAGAGGTTGAGAGGTATGGATAGGAGTGACTGGAAGATTGTGAGAGACCTTCCACTTTCTGGGTAGGGACAAAGACTGACATCAAGTCTGTTCTTATCTTGCACCCCAGGAAAACAAAGTCCTGTGATGGGGTCATTTGGGACTTGTGATTGACAGTGAACCCTACATTTTATAGAATCCTGCAAACCCAGTTCAGATGTTGAGACAGGGTGAAAGGATCCTGGTAAAGGATCAATAGATCATCTAAATAAGGGAAGATTTGCATGCCCTGTAGCTTGCAGTGTGCAATGACTGGGGCTAGACATTTGGGGCTGTGGAAAGCTCAAAGGGTAAGGCAGAAAACGGAAAATGTGAGGAACCCAAAGACAAATGAAGAAATTTCCTGCAGGTGGGGTGAATAAGGATGTGAAGGTATGCATCCTTCAGGTCCAGGGAGGTCATGAAAGCTTCTGGCAGAATGAGAGGGAGAAGATGCTGTAATGTGAGCATTTTGAAGGTTGGTACATTGAGGAATAGGTTGAGGAAGGATAGTTCAAGGATGGGTCTCAAAGGACCATCCTTTCTTGGAACCAAAAACATCCTGGAGTAGAACCCCTTGGTTATTTGGTATCCGGATACTACCTCTGTAGTGCTCTGAAAGAGAAGTAATGTCAGGATGGGGGGTGAAAGCTGACTGGCAGGAGGTTGTGGAGATTCCTACCAAGTCATAAAATATCCTCTCCTGATGACGGACAGTACCCACCTCTCTGTGGTAATTTTCTGGGTAAGGAGAGGGGGGTGGAGATGGGTAAGGGAAAGGAGTCACAGTGGAGGAGCTCTATCTGGGTTTGGCTGCCTCCAAAAGGATGAGGGTGTAGAGGTGGATGAAGATCTAGGAGCAGATGGTTTCCTAGGTTGTCTTCTTCCCTTGGGATAAGAGGCAGTGGAGTAGGAGGACTGCCTCTTAAAACTGGGTTTTTGGGGGTAGTGCCTATGGAACCTGGGAACCAGTGACACCAGTAAGTGTTTTAGATTCTGCAAGTCTTTGCCTTTTTCCTGCAGTAACTTAAGGAAATCCGTGGAGGCAGTTCCAAAGAGTGCCAAATTATCTAAAGGAGCATCTAACAATTTTGCTTGGACATCCAAGGGCAAAGGTTGGAGTATCAACCATGAGAATTTCCTTAACACTGAACCAGATGCAGCAGATTTGGAAGAGGCTTCCACAGCATCATAGCTGCACTGGATTGAGTGTGTAGTAACCTGGGATACTGTGTCCAGTAGGGTGTCCAGTTGAGCCTTGGCTGGTTAGTCAGAAATGTCAGACAGCAGAGTAGAGGCCTTGGTCAGGGAATCCAGGGCAAAATTGGCCATATGAGTTTAGCAATTAATTGCTCTAATGGTCAAGGTGGAAGAAGTGTAAACCTTCTTCCCCAACCTGTCCATGAATTTGCTATCCTTATCAGTGGGGAAAAAGGGAAGAAGGTAGTTGCCTTGAAGATTTGTCAGCACAGACTGCAATAATAGCAGGATCTGCTGGGGGGATTCTTAAACAGGTAATGCTCCTTTGCAGACATTTCATAAAATCTGTTGTGTCTCTTGTTAGTAGGAGGTTGTGACTCTGGGCTTTGGGAGGCAGCTGAGAAGGCATCCTTGGAAAGCTGGGAATAAGGTAGGAACTGCAGATGGTGAGGGCTGCTCCATCTGCAGGAATTCAAAATCTTTTCTTAGTTTCAGAGACATCTGAGGCCTCCCGCTTAAAATGCTGTCTAAGTAGGGAAATAGCGTCCCCAAAGGAGCAATCTTCTCCAGGGGAGCCAGGAGTGAGGGTCTCTTCTTCCTCAAGGGAAGCAAAATCCTTAGGGGACTCAATCTGGGAGCAGTACGTCAGGGAATCACCTGAGGATGAGTAGTCTTTCTCAGATTCTAACTGTGAAGCAAGTGGTTGGCTTGATTCGGGAATCTGGGTCTGGAGTACTTCAAATGCCTTGAATAAGGACAGAGAAATATCTCCCAAGCTGGAGTAGGATCTTGGGCCTTGTGTTTTTCCTTTTGTTTCCTTTTTAAAAGAGTGGAAGGAACAGGTACAGAAGTAGGCCTAGATGCTGACGTACGGATGAATGGCAAGGCAGTAGAAGGCCCCTCCTATGCCACAAGCCGTGGTTATCCCACACCATCAGGAGCTGATGGTTGTAAAGCCTCAGTAGACATGCTCTATACCCGCTGCACTGGCTTCCATTTCGGTTCCCAGTAACAGGGTGGTATCCAAAGTCTGGAGAGATCCTGGGGAAACACCTGCCTCGAGGACCTCACTGGATTCCCGAGGTGCAGCTAGGAAGTCAGGCCTAACTTTTTTAGCCTCCTTCCTAGGAGGCTTGTCAGAGGCTCCCAATTCACCTTCCATTCTGGACACCAAGCAACAAAGTCACTGATTCTCTAAATAGAGGTTTAGAGCCAACAAACGGATTCCCAGAGTTTTGGGGACAAAGGATTGGCAAATCTCACAAGACTTGTAGTCAGGAGCTGCCCCTAAGCAGAATAAACACTTATCATGCATATTCTTGTGTGGAATTTGTCTTCCACAAGTGCACTTTTCCTTTGTAGATGACATGCGTCTGAAACAGGTAAGAAATAAGCAAAAAACCCACAGGGATACTTATCTGAATGCAGACAGCCTGAAACGGTCATCGAGAACAGATGGCCAAAATCGAACAACACCGGATAATTGGAGCTAGCAATCGGACATCTGAAACGCACTGCATTTGAAAAGTTTTGGTATGGGTACGTGCAGACGTCACAGACATAGCCGGCATCAGTTTCTGATATGCAATGTCACATGCACCCCTGCATTCAACACTTTGGTATAATGGCCAGATGTCTGGTGCTGCAGGCTGCAACTCCCTAAAGTGAAGAATACTGCAACATGAGAATAGAAGGACATAATCTAATTCAGAAAGCAGCACAACAGGATAGAGCAATGGATATCCAAATTAAGGGGAAATCAGAGGAATGAGAAGGAAGTGATCAGGTGCCATATGAAGATATTTTGAAGCCTTCCACAGGAAACCAGTATAAATATTCACTTGAAGCTGGACAGCAAGGGAAGGAACAGGAAAAGAATAGTTGTATAAAATCTTACCATAACCACAGATGCCCTTCTCTTCCATGTTGCAGTATTCTTACTGTGTGATTCTCCACCTCAGGCGACCCGAATGTCGGCTCCTATACAAAATCTTAAGCCTGGTTGTTGTTGGTGCGTGGGATGTCACAAGGAGCCTTAAATGTGACGTCTGCACGCACAGACCTCAGAACTACAGTTGGACAGTGGACTAGGTAGAGCCAAATGATGTTCTCCAGACCGGTGAAATGCCATAGACTGCCCAGTGTGACCATAGTCTAGGAGGCACCCTAGGGTGTCCCACAGACAGATGAAAGGAATGCAGGGGGACAGTGAGAGGGAAGGAATACGGCAACATGGAAGAGAAGGACATCTATGGTTATGGTAAGACTTTACACAACTATTCTATGTCCTTCTATTCCCATGTTGCAGTATTCTTACTGTGGGAGGAGAGTACCACAGCTTAGGAAGGGTGAAGGGTGGAAGTAGAGGTAGCTGATTCCCAAAATCCCTGCAGGATTGCCCTAGTGAAACCTGCTCTGATTCTGGAGATATGATCCAGCTTGTAGTGTCTGGTAAAAGTGTGTATAATGGACCAGGTGGCTGCCTCCAGGATGGAGGCGGTGTCTAGGCCCCTAAAGAAGGCCCTGGAGGATGCTACAGCCCTAATACAGTGCGCTCTTAACCCCTGAAGTAAATACTTGCCATGGTAGGAGTAGCAGAAGCAAACAGTTTTCCTAATCAAACAGGAGATAGTTTGAAGACTGCCTTGCCTAGGGCCCTGGGGCGAACGGATACAAAGAGATGACTAGATTTTCTAATGGTCTTAGTTTTGTCCAAGTAAAACCTTAATTGTCTATGAACATCCAAGGAATACAGAATTCTCGTGCTGTCATTGGTAGGAGAGGGAAAGGAGGTGGGCAGGTGAACGGACTAATTTAATGATAGCTCGCTGACCACTTTGGGCATGAAGGAAGGGTTGGGTGCGCTGGGTTACCCTACCTTTGTGAAAGATAGTGTGGGAGGGGGCATGACATGAGAACCTGTAACTCAACAACACAGGGACGTGAATGCTTCACGTGTCCCGTCTACTAGATCCAAGAACATCTCAAACTCCCTAGGATGACAATGGACATCATTAGGAGACAATGGGTTTACTGACCACTGATCCTGACATTAGGAGGTTAATGGGAGATGCACCAAGGTTCTTGTATAAGAATAAAAAGAATCTGAAGAGAATGCTGTGCTACCCAGATAACAACAGACTTGATGACAATGGGTTAAGAGGGAGCACGCTACCCTGTGGCAAATGTAATTAATGTAGTTTCATAGACAGCAGTGGTATCTTTGACCATCCTGATAATGGGTATAGGTACACGTTTAGTGCAAATGCCAACTGCATGACCTTACATGTTGTTTACTTGGCCTACTGCAGGTCCTGCAAAGCATTTTATGTTGGGAAAACCGATAGGACCTTGAGAGAGAGGATCAGGGAGCACCTTTAAAACATACAATGTGCTTCCATGAACAATGCTTTGTCTAAGCATGTGATTAGAACTAAAGCTAGTCATACTTTCAGGTATATGGTAATTGACACAATTTTTCCCACTGCTAGAGGTGGTGACATCAGGAACTTTAACTGAAACCAGAGATGTCAAATGGATAATAAAACTAAGGACTGACCAAGGTAGTGGACATAACGAAAAAGTTCCACTTACACCTATACTTAAGGGACATATGCCTTAGGAGTTGACCTTGCTTCATTTCATATTTTTGTATCGTTTATTTTTTATTTTTATTTTTGATATGTACTTATTATTCTATATATATTTTTTATATGTATTTACTGTATTTTATGTCTATTTTATATAATTATATGCCCTATCTCTCTCTTTTTACAAGCTCTTTAGTTGTTAAAATATGACTGGCTTAAGGGTATTTGAACTATGTATATATTACAGTGGCTCTCTCTCTCTCTCTGCATCTATGGTCTGATGAAGCAGTAGTGAAAGCGCTTACCAAGTTTTATTTCTTTGGCAACCAATTTTTGTTTGGTAATAAATACGTTTCTACTTCAGCCAGTGTGTTACTCCATTGGTTTTGTGTTGTTATTAGCATGGAATATTTTAGAAGACTTAAATTAATCCTGAAAAGAGCATGGACATCTAGGAATAAAATCCAAGCTATAAACCAATTTGCTCTTCCTGTCCTTACTTACAGTTTTGGAGTGACTGAATGGCCCCAAAACATGTTGTATAGATTAGATAGGAAAACAAGAAAGATGCTTCAAGCTCACCAAATGATTTATAAAAATCAGTGTATATCAAGATTATGGGCCTCCTTGAAAATGATTACATGTATAGTCCTGCAATCGTGGACTCCACGCACATCTGCTGACCTCACCAGACCCAAACGTAGTGAAAGTTTTGAAACATGAGGAGAATAAATCTAAGACGACTTCTGTGTTTAATCTACCAGAAGCATATTGGCATCAAGCAGGAATGGAAATCAAACCAGAAGTAGACAAAAATCAGGCAACTGAATGTACCAAAAAACAAAAGAAAGAATATAAGGTGAAGGACCAGATGAGAAGGCAAGAAATGTGAAAAATGCATAAATATAGTTGCAAGTACAGAAAACTTCCGGAAGAAACTCATATTGATCAGTAACAAATGCAGGAATAAGTTAAGGAGAGGTGAATCCAAACCAAGAGATGAAAGGTTAATATTGGCTGCCCAAGATAGTGGGTTACGTACACGCTGGTTTACAAAGTCTACTGAACATGTGGAAGAAACAGACAAATGTAGGTTTTGTAAAACCAAACAGGAAACAGCTGCACACCTCGTTGCTTGTTGTGACATACTAATGCCAGAAGGACTGTATATTGAAAGGCATAACCTAATGTCAAGACTGTTGCATTGGGGATTATGCAAACATTATGGTACTGAAGTGGCTGAAAAACACTGGAAACATGAGCCACAAAGCATCATAGAAAATGATGAAGTTTACATCACATGGGAACACCCATTACCAACAGTTCAAAAGACAGATGCTAGAAAACCAGACATAGCAGTCCATGAAAAGAAAAAAAAAGTAGCATTGCTCATTGAAATCGCCACACCTAGTGACTATAGTGTCTTGCATACAGAGAGAGACAGTCATAAAATATAAGTATCTGCAGGCAGAAATGAGAGTAATGTGGAAGAAAGATACCCAGACAGTTCCAATAGTAGTAGGAGCAATGCGTCTTATAAAAAAAGAATCTACAATCATATTTAGATATGTTACCAGTGAATGTAACCCCATACGAATTGCAGGAGTCGTCATTACTGGGCACATCACAGGTGCTGCGAAGAGCACTTCTGGCTGACAGCAGAGAGTGAAACAATACTAATTTCATGAATTTTAACTGTACTTTGACTTAGGAATATGGTTTATTCCAATCATGGTATTAGAAACTCAAAAGACTTGGAGAAATTACAAAACTGGAGATTAATCCATGTATCATCAGATGAGTTGCAAACTGGCTCAATGATAGAACAAACAACACATACAGTCAAAACAGGAGATTCCACCTTCCCCAGCAAAAAAAAAAAAGTTCTGTGGCTGACAAAGTTTGCAGATGATGGCAAACTGGGCACAATCATTTACACCCCAAATGATGTAAACGTCCTACAAGATGGACTTATGCAAACCAATGACCGGTGCCAAAGTCATGGACTCAAACTCAATGCAAATAAATGCATTAGCATCCCCTTCAGAAAGGGCAATGTCCCAGCAGATTACCACATTAATGACAATGCCCTAACCTCTAAATCAGTGGTAAGAGATCTGGGCTTGAGGATGACAGCAACCTTACCTTTGATCACCATGCCTCCACAGTGGTCAGGAAGGACTTCTTCATTGTTCACCTCATAAACAAAGCCACAGCTTCCCGAACAAAAGAAGTTATAACCCCTGTGTACCCTGCCCTCATTAGACCAATAATAGAGTACAATGCTCTCTTTGGTATGTACCTTACCAGGCACCTGCAGCAACTGGTCAGACCTCAAAGATTTCTCACAAAGAAAATTCAGAGACTTCAGCAAGTGTCATAGGCAGACAGACTGAAATCCCTGTCACTATACTTTGTTTCATACAGACTACTCAGAAGCAACTTGTGCCTTGCATACACAGCAACCTCTGATCCTGCACTTATGGAAATGCTGCACATTCGCAAGTCCAGTGGTTCATGATTCTCTTGGTCTAGAGAAATTAACCTGGCCTATGACATCAACAGGACTTGCTGGAGAGACTGATACGTCTTACAGAGGTTACCTCTCTTTTATAGGTTCATAGGTTGGTACTAGGCTATTGGCCCTAGGGCCTATACAAGCCTAGCCATAACAATTCAATGGCTATTTCTTCCCACAATATTTACTTCACTGGACCCCTGTCTAGCAGGGCAACTGACATGATCCCCGGTGTGAATTTCCTATCTCCCATCCAATCAAGTTTCCTTTTGAAGAGGGCCAAGGTGACTGTCTGCTTGACATGTATGGGCAGTCTATACCAGAGTATGGGGAGTCTCTGGGTCAGGAACCTATCCCTCCAGCATTTTTGTTCATTGTGATGACAAGGTTTAGATCCCTGGAGCATGTGGCTCTGAGGGATTGGTATTTCTTTAAGTGGAGCATGTCCAACAGCGGTTTTGAAACAGGCTTCCAATTAAAAGTTAAACCAAGCCCCTCGCTGACCCTATTTAAGTGTAACTTGGATAATTGGAAGGGAAACCACAAATTCATCCCAGGAGTCTCACCTATGGCCTTTTTGGATAGGGGCAGAAGGTGCTGATTTACATCTTCCTGTATGCAGAAACAATATCTCTAGGCATTTTTGGGAATAAGGCTTGGCTAGGCTTATAAGGGCCCCAGGCCAATAGCCTAGCAACCTCCTATGATCTTATGGTATGCAAGTCCTTGCATGCAATCTGCCTACAACACTTAGACTTTTCCCTCACAGCTGACATCTAACAACTTTCAACAAAATAGTATGTACTTCCTTACTATAGTGGCCTTTGGAATATAGTCCATCCAACCTCAAACCTTTTTCCCCATTTTGCATATGGGGTCAGGGTGTACATTATTGCCATATCAATTTAAGCAGATTGCTGCTTTTTTAACAAATACGAAATAAGTTAACAATCACGGTTTTGGTAATTATATAAACATGGATCCATACACCCTTACTTTTTAGGCATCACTTTCGGCTTCCATAATGGGGTATCACCAATTTAAACCTAACCTGTGCGAATTTCAACTGAGTTGCTGACTGGTAGGTGTACAATCCTCAAATTCAGTGTTTATCTAGGTGCAGCGGTGGATACATTGTGGGAAACACTACAAACTACAGCTGACTTTGCTGTAAAACAAAGCGTTTTAAATTATTGGAGATATTGCCAAAGCGTTTTCTACGTTTTACTGTTTTTACTTACACAAACGTCCAGTTAATTTTGGTTTGAAGTTTGATTAAGACAGGGAAAAAAGATTTCTCACTTTGTCACAATGATGGGGGTCGCACAAGAGTTGTATACATGTGTGTTTAATGTATACTTTTGTTTTAAGCATTTTTGTTCATTTTGCACTGTGTGTAATGCACCCTGATATTGCATATTTGGAATTGGATGAGTTGAGTCAACAGTTAAGTAAATTTGTTTTCAAGGTGGTAATTTCATCCTGTCTTGGGTGGGTAAAGCACATATCATGGGTTTTTATATTGTGGCGATTAATCACAGTGTTTACTCTTTACATACGCATATTGCCAAAGCCACTATAATAAGGAAGTACCAAAAAGTGCAAGTTAAAAGGAAGTCTCTCAATGGGCCACTTATCTGGATAAATGATTAAAGCAAAGGTATCAAGAACCAATAAACTAACAGTCCAACAGATGCACAACCTGCATGTGGGTTGGCAGTGAGACAATCTGAGGATCCATGCTCATACATATATCTATATATCCCAATGCATATGAGCTGAAGTCATGCGTCGGACGTACGACTTAGGGGAGGTAAAGCTTTGGTACCCCGACTGGATGTCAGTGGTAACAACCCCATGCCAGTAATACTGCAACAATGATTTTAGTCAGGACATCATTACATAACCACTTTTACAGGAAACAGTACTAACACTATAAAAAATCTCTTGTGTCAGACTACTTTTATTCTTTTCAAAAATATGGCTAAGAAAAACATTTCCCCTCAATAAATCTGCATTACCACTCATCAATCAGCAAAATCTCATCTCCTCTGTCAATGCAATTTTCCCATCAGTACCTGTATACACATGCATCATATGTGCAAATTCCAAAGCAGACATCAGCTCAGACAGACTTCCATACTTCTGAATGAGAAAAATCATCTCTTCCTAGAGGTTAAAAACATTCCAGCTACAAATCATTCAATCAGATTCTTCCAAGTGTTTCTCTAGGATCATTTGACTGATGCCCCTACACTTTACCAAAAAAATGTACAACACAGAGACTATTGAATGAATTCATCTTGAAATGTAAGTGATGGGCTAGGCACCCAGTGGTGTGAATATACTGGTTCTAGGTGATGGTCAAAGGGAAAAAGGGGGCTAATGCCAAAGGACAACACAACTGCACTGATACTTGACCACTAGCGAAGGATATAATAAACACTCATATACTATTTAGTTACTTATAGAGTCATGATGTTTGTATTTCTCTTTCTCAACAACCTAGTAAACTCAAAAGACCTGCCCGTACCAGGGTGAACAAAACCTGCTGAGAGTAAACAAAATCTGCTGAGTGTTAAGTGTATATTTACTGGTTACCAAGATACTTTAAGATGTTAACAAAAAATTATTTACTGTGTTTATAGTCTCATAAAACCCAGTTTAAGACCTAGAATCTAATGAATATGGCCACTATAAAGATTAGTTTGTGACAAACTATTTGCCAGTTTCACTTCTTTAGTTAACATTAGTAGTTCTGGAAATACTGACATTTAAGCCGTGAGGATGTTGTCAACAGGTTAAGGATGCAACTTCGACGTCCCTCCTCTGGGCCTGTAATCAAGTAGCCTCAATCCTCACCATTGACATTGGTGAGGTACTTTCACTTAAAACAAAAACGGATACACACAGTATTTTCAGATGCAGCTCTCTGCACCAAGCACAATTTCCCCTAAGAGCACACAGGTAACACACTCCAGACCTGGGGCTATAATTCACCTTACTCTATGCATAAATCAGTGTTGTGTGTCCCTGTTCCATGTAGCTCACACACACACACACACACACACACACTTGATTTTCATGCTCACACATACCTGGGAAAGGCTGGCACAGATTTACCAGCTAGGTAGATTCACTGCCACCAGCCAGGAACTTTAAGGCTCTTACCAGGGTACCCAATTATTCTTAGTAAAATTAACACCTATACAAATGGTTGTATTAACCAAGCAGCAAGACTTTCAGGAACATGAAGCCACAGTGCCACCAAATAAATGCAATTACTCTCAAAGGTTAAAACTATTTTCTAAAATACCAGCCACAATGAAAGGTTTAGATATACTTCATAAAGTAGAAAACATGAAAATACTGAATATCTATTTACAATACACATCAGTGTTTCATTCCACAGGAAACATAACACAGATGGAAAGATTCAGTCAGATACAAAAAAAAAAAATAGAAGTTATGTTCTTACCATAACGTTCCATGTTAGTTGTCTTCTTCTCGCCTTCTTCTTGCTGGATGGGTTCGGAGCCGACCTCGGCTCCGACTCGGCCACTGTAAAAGCTCGAGAGTTGGTTCCACCGGCTCGAGGCTCCCCTTATATCCCACAATGCTAGGCGAGAGTTACCTCAGATCTCGTTTGTAAGCTAACCCCAGCTTATAATAGTAACAGAATAACTCTAAACAGAGTCCACCTCTAACAACAGGAAGAAAGAAGGGTGACCTACATCCTGAACCAGGAAATATGCACAACAGCATATGCCTAAGAAAGAGGTGGTAGAAAGAGAGGTCACAATCACAACTCCTCTAGGTCTGTCCAGGCCAGGGGGAAGGAGGGTGGGGCCTTAAGAAGAAGGCGAAGAAGACAACTAACATGGAGCGTTATGGTAAGAACATAACTTCTATATGTTAAGTTGTCTATCTCGCCTTCATTCTTGCTGGATGGGACCGTCCCTAGCACCTTGTCCCGGGTGGCCTAACGGAACAGACTCCTGAGAACAGTGGAACCAAAGTTAGCTCTATGCCTAGAAGCTAAGTCCAACTTATAATGAGAAATGAAAGTGTGAGGAGTAGCCCAAGTAGCAGCTGCACAAATGGTGTCAATAGGCAGTCTGTCTTGGAAGGCTAAAGAAGTAGCCAAAGCTCTGGTGGAATGGGCCTTAGGTTTATTAGGCAGTTTTGGTGTCTAATTTCATATACAAGGGAAATCAAAGATGTTAGCCATCTGGATAATGATACCTTTGAAACTGAAAGTCCCTTTCTGCTTTCCTCATAGGAGACAAACAGCTGATCAGATTTTCTGAATTGTTTTGTTCTATCCAAGTAGTACCTCAATTGACGATGAACATCCAGGCAGTGTAATTTTTGTTCAGACCTATTGGAATATTCTGGAAAAAAGACAGGGAGGTCAATGCTTTGATTTAGATTTGACGTCGAGACCACCTTAGGCAAAAAGGACGGGTTAGTTCGTAAGGATACTCTGTCCTTATGAAACAATAGATAAGGAGGTCGACAGCTGAGTGCTTGAAGCTCTGAAACTCGTCTAGCTGAAGTAATAGCTACCAGAAAAAGAGTCTTCCATGATAGCAATTTTAAAGAACAGGAGACTGCAGGTTCGAAAGGGGTAAGAATCAAAGAAGCAAGTACTAAATTTAGGTCCCAAGGAGAAGGAGGATTTCTTATAGGAGGTCTGAGAAGAAAAACTCCTTTCAAAAAGGCTTTGCAAAGCTTGTGGGACATTAAGGCAGATTCAGAAATACCCACATGAAAGTTAGAAATAGCTGCCAATTGAACTTTAAGAGTAGAGCCAGATGAACCTGCATGGAAGAGTTCAGCTAGAAATTCAAGGACTAATTGGATGGAAGCAGTGAAAGGATCTATGTCCTTTCCTTGAGCCCAATATGTGAAGCGTTTCCACTTACTCAAATAAATCTTCCGAGTGGAAGATTTATGGGAAGCTATCAAAATATCTCGAACGGAGTGAGATAATTGAGAAAGCCTGGCTAAGGTTGGAACTGGAGGAACCAAGCAGTGAGGTTCAGAGAGGGGAGGGAGCGATGAAACTGACCCGACTGATGGATCAAAAGATCTGGAACTAGGTCCAGATTCCACGGTCGCTCCAAGAGAAATCGATGTAGAAAGGGGAACCACACCTGTCGAGGCCAGTAAGGAGCAATGAGGATCAATGAGGCCTTCTGAGCGATAGCTTTCTGTATCACTTGAGAGATTAGTGGGAAGGGAGGAAATGCATACAGAAGTCCCCGGGGCCAAACTTGGACTAGAGCGTCTCTGCTGGGTTGGCCTGGTAAAGGGAATAGAGTGAAAAATTCTCTGCACTTGCTGTTTTGGGGAGTAGCAAAAAGATCGCAGCAAGGCTGACCCCACTTGAGGAAAATTTCTCTCACAACAGAGTCTTTCAGAGACCACTCGTGAGGCATGAGGATAGCTCTGCTCAATTTGTCCGCAATTTGATTGGACTTCCCGGGGATGTGCGTTGCTATCAGAAACCACTGAGAAGAAATCGCCCATTGCCACAATCTGAGTGCTTCTCGACACAGGGGTATGACCTGGTTCCGCCTTGTTTGTTGATGTACCACACTACAGACATATTGTCTGTCTGGATTGCAATCGTTCCCAAGGGAAGAGAGTCTTGAAGGGCTTGCAACGCTAAAAGCACTGCTCTCATCTCCAGAACATTTATGTGCAAGTGGCATTCGTTTGGTTGCCATGTGCCCTGGACCGTCCTGCCCTGATAATGCCCCCACCCGATCAGGGAGGCATCCGTTGTCAGAGTAGCAACCGGAGGGGGTGGAACAAAGGGTCTTCCCAACAAGAGCTGAGGGGAAGACATCCACCACATGAGATGATTTTTGCAAGCTTGCGTGATCATAATGGTGTGAGACATTGGAAGTTGCTGGTATTACCATTGAGTAAAGAGCATCCATTGAAGGATCCGCATGTGGAATCTAGCTAATGGAAGCAGAGGTATGGCCGCCATAATTCCCAACACTTTCAGAACTAACCTGGCTTTGATTCTGTTGTTGTTGAAAAGGAGTGAGACCAGTTTGTGAATGTCTGTTATTCTCTGATGTGTTAGTCTCGCAGACATGTCTACTGTGTCTAGATTTGCGCCTATGAAAGTAATAGCACGACAAGGCGACAAAACAGACTTTTCGCAATTTATTGAAATGCCTAACTTTTGACAAATGCGAAAAGTGTAATCCCTGGCCATCAGAAGGAGATGCTTGGTGGGAGCTGTGAGGAGCCAGTCGTCCAAATATGGAAACACCTGGAATCCTTGTCGTCTCAGGTGAGAAGCTACCACTGCCATGCATTTGGTAAACACCCGGGGGGCAGTGGTGAGACCAAAGGGCAGGGCCCTGAACTGAAAATGACTGGTTCCCAGCCTGAAGCGTCTGTTCATTTTTATGTGATAGTACGCATCCTGAAGGTCTATAGAGCACATCCAGTTTCCTGTGCCCAAAAGGGGAAGAATGGATTGCAGCGTGACCATCCGAAATCTTGTTTTCTTGACTGATCTGTTCAAGATACTGAGATCCAAAATTGGTCTCCAGTCCCCTGTTTTCTTTGGAACTAAAAAGAACCTTGAGTAGATTCCGGATCCTTGCTGGTCTGCTGGAACTGGCTGAATTGCTCTTTTTGCAAGCAGTTTTGAAATTTCCAAAACCGCTAGATCCCTTTGAGCGGGTGGAACATCTGGAAGGGATTTTTTTGATTGGTTTGGAATGCGAAGAAAGGGGATAGAGTAGCCTTCGGAAATGATGGACTGTACCCATTTGTCTTGAGTCAGGGATAGCCAGGCTTCTGGGTACAGTGACAATCTTCCCCCGACTGCCTCCGAAGGTGGGCAGTCGGGCAACACCTCAGGGATGCTGAAAGGGCTTGTCAGAAAAGGCTTCCCGATTGCCCTGGTTCTGCGGACCCCCCCTGCCCCTAGGGCGACGTCTACCATTGTTATTCCGCCTCTGCCTCTGGCGAAGCGACTCTGTGCATCAGGCGAAGTCCCTTGAGATTGTTTACGGAACCACATCTTTCCACCTTTCTGGCCTTTGGGGTAAGGCCTAGAAGGAGTAGAAAAACGGACTCCGACGGCAGAAAGGGTCTTGCCATCAGTCTCGCACCTAGTCAAGGTTTCTTTCACTTGAGGACCAAAGAGAGATGATCCATCAAACGGGGAGTTAGTGAAAGACGTCTTGAAGGGGTCCACAAAATGCATAGCCGCATCCAGGCATGCCTACGTAAGGCCACACCTGTCCCTGCGGCTCTACTCGCTCCATCAGCCGCGTAAGAAAGAAGGCGCATGGAGGAGTTGGTTATGGAGTTAAGGGTAGCCAGCTGCGTGTTCATCTTATCTTGAAAACCCGCAGCTGTAGGGTCCTTTAACATTTCACTCGCTTCCTTGATCAAGTCCCTTTGAAGTCGAGTAAAATGGCATAGGTAGTTCAGCGACGCATGGTAAATGTCGCTGACGAGAACATCTGCTTCCCGTACCTGTCCATGGACCTAGATTCCTTGTTAGGTGGATGGACAGGTACTGAAGGATCAGCTAGTTCCTTCTTAGTGGCAGCAGCTACCACCATAGCATCCACAGAAACTCCTTTTGTTAAGAACTGTTTGTCTGCTGGTGCGTTATGAACTTGGAGGGTCTCCTGGGAGTGGGGTCCACTGAATCAGGAGCCGTCCATGCCTTCTTAGCAACCACCTGCATGAGGGGGTCAAAGGGGGACACCCAGGAGGTGGAAGGCGAGAGCCAAGCGCCTCAAGATACACAGATTCATTCTCCGAAGGGTTGAGGGCTGGCCAATTTCCCTCTGCTTCAGGATCTCTAGAATGTCTGCAAATGAGACATCTTCAGAAGGGGAACGGGGAACCCTCAGAATCATCTAAATCTGTGTCAGGCGTGATGGACTCAGGTGAGTCAATGTGTTTCCTCTTACACTTCCTCTTCCGAGGGGCTCTTCTGCCAAATCAGGAGAGGCCTCGGAAGAGGATGAAATCCCACAGGGGTTCCTGAGGAGCTGGCTCTCTGCGGTCCGGGATGAGGGAGTGAGTCGACTTGACCTGAGGCACCGTGGGGAGGGGCGGAGCCGACTGTGGAGTAGAGCCAGGCTCTAACACACTCCGCATGACCTCGAATGCACCCCTGTCAGGCAAAGCCAGAGGTCCCCACTCCGAGAAGCTGAGAACCCCCCTCGGCACCGACAGTGATGGCTCCGAGGCCGATGTCGGAGCCAAACTTACCAGCGCCGAAACACCGAGAGGGAGAGGGGGGTCGGACAAGGGTCCGATGCCACTCACCCCCTCGGAGCCGACGAGGGAAGTCCGGCGCCGAGATTCTTCCAAGGAAGAAATCGGAGCCGACGGAGCCGAAGACAATTGTATCGGCTCCGACGCTATCACAGTCTCGGTTCCGACGCGACCCGGCTCCGAGCTCAAGAGAGTCGAAGGAGGAATATATTGATGGACCGGGGCAGGCATCGACTGATGAGTCGGGCTCTGAAGCATCTGGGCCAGTGCCTCGGACTTAAGAAGTCGACTCACTACCCTCTGAAGGTCATGATCCGACAGCCTCGATGACCTAGAGGAGTGAGATCTTTGGCTCCGTTCAGACAGCAGGGGAGATCCTGGAGCCGAATGAACGGAGCCAAGGGATGGTGACCTGGACCTCTTCCTAGTTGTCGGCTCCGAAGGTCTGGTCGGAGCCGACACAGGAATTTCTAATACCTCGGCTCCAGCCGGAGCCGAGGGAACCACAGAAACTGTGGACTGAGACTCATCGGCTCCAGCCGGAGCCGATGTAGACAGTGGTTTAGAAACCTTAGGTCTCGGCTCAGTTGTCGGAGCCGAAGACCTAGATGCCTTAGAGGGCTTCCCTGTAGATACAGAAAGGGAATCCTCTGGCTTGAGTAAGCCCCTTAAAATTAACTTATTTTTTCTTTCCTGCAGGACCCTGGGGCTGAAGCCATGGCACACAGCACAGGAGTCCTGCAGGTGCAAAGGTCCCAGACAGTAGACACAAGAAGTGTGAGCGTCTGTCAGAGACATTTTCTGACAGCACGCATCACACTTCTTGAATCCGGAGACCTTTGCTTCTTTAGACATATCTAAAAAGGTGTAATCACACACACAGTCAGAAACACACCAATTACACCCTGTCTAGTTTAAATTATAATAAACCACTAACTAGGTTTTTTAAATAAGAAAATAACACACACACTCCACTAGGGAAAGAAAAAAGGGCCTGTAGGCCCAAGGGAAGAACTTAAAGTTCTTGAGGGAAAAAAACAGGAATTTTTTAGAAAGGGGATAAGAATTCCTCTAAACTAAGGGAAATAAGTAAAAATATTAAAATTAAAGGGGTTTTAATAGACTAACTTCACAAGAAAAGTCACTTACCAAGAACCGGTAGAAAACCAACACCTCGATAGCTGTAGCGGCAAACGAGATCTGAGGTAACTCTCGCCTAGCATTGTGGGATATAAGGGGAGCCTCGAGCCGGTGGAACCAACTCTCGAGCTTTTACAGTGGCCGAGTCGGAGCCGAGGTCGGCTCCGAACCCATCCAGCAAGAATGAAGGCGAGATAGACAACTTAACATCAATATTTAACCAGTCTCACTATATTTTCCTAACTGACTGAAAAATTACTGTTCCCTACTTCCTTGCTAGAGCAAGGCAAGATGAAGTGGATGAGTGTGTTGTGTCAGTTCCAATAACAGAGTGCTGAGTGTCACTATCACATCTCTCACTAATATCTAAATACAATTTCAGTGCTGGCTACAGAATGACATCACACCTGGTCACCTGATTCTGTGGTTCACACTACCCTCTAACTGGAAACTGAGCCAGGATCTAGTACAGTTGTGTCAATACACAACCAGAACCCTGCTAAGCCTTACTCCAGCATCTGGAGACTGCACATAAATTCCAATATTTCATCCTTTCTGCAAAGACTAACCAGCCATTCTATGGCACCTCAGGGTAGCAATTAGTTCACCACCAAGGACAACAAGAAGAGGACCCCAGCCCAGACAGTGCATCTCTGGCAGCACTCAGGCCTGTGAGATAAAATCTTTATGGCCTAAACCAAGTCATTTCATTTCAAGCTATTTTTCTTAAAGTTAGATGGGCTGAGCTTAACCCCTTTCTTTACAGTATCTTCTTTTAAAATATATACATTTCCTCAGCTACAATACAGTCTGACATACATGTATATTTCTTTTCTGTCCAGCAGGAACTACTGTTGATACATTTTAGCACAAGCATCTGTACAAATCAGTTTGATATTGAGGTGACAAAATTCTTTACAAAACTCCAGCTAGCTATGCCAGCATATGTTAAATATGCACTGACCTATTCTCTCTGGCACAGCTGGCACTATCTCACATTATCTCAGTAACCACTGGACGTTAGAGGACAAACTTCCACAGTTTCACTGGAGAGAAGTAAGTAAATGTAGGGATGGCCCATAATGGACTGCAAACAATGAAAAAAAGCACCTCACAGTAAATACAACTATAAAACCATATATCACACTACAATGAATAAGTTCCTGCCAAGATCGCACAGGTTCACTGTCCATGCTACATTGGGGGGGCTGGACAATGGAAGCAGAAGAGTTGACCCTTGCAACAAGGCTCTTCAGACACTGATCACCAAATTCAAACAAGCCACTAACAAACTAGTTAAGGATGGTAGCTATGACTTTGACTGCCAGAAGGCCAACTCACTGAGAGGGCACTGACCATGAAGGAACCAAAGTTGGGATGATCAATGTCGCTCACAAGGCTGACATCAGCCATAGAGGTTGAGGGCACTGACCTCCAACAAGGGCATGGGCACTGATAAGTCAACCAATAGTCTTGAGGAGACTGAAGCTCGAATAAAGCCAAACGAGAAGGGTCAGGATCAATTTCATGAAATGTGGAGAGACAAACAAAGAAGGTGCTCTTGATGCCCAGTGTTAGTGGGGGGAACCACAACTGATGTAAGCTGAAAAATGCTTTCCAGTGTTTTTACAGTCCAACATAAACTGATGACCTGCACAGGTCAAACTAAAAAAAAAAAAAGCAGAAATGACATTTCTACAAGGAAGGATAGCATACAAAGTCCATCTGAGGGGAGCTAAGCCATCTAAATGCTTGAGTTTGACAAAAACAGGCACAATGTGCACAACACTATCGCAAATAACTGGAAAACAAAGCACATCAACATTTGCACCCTCCAGTGTGACCTAAAAGGCTTTCAGTGCCTAGCAGTCCACAGATGTAAAGTGATACTTAGCACAGTAACATTCAAAATTATAATGCTTAGTCAATGCTCATCCTTTAAAGACCACCATCTGTGAGGGACTGTCATACTCTCAAACAGGGGTAGTCAGTGTGATGGCGCTACTTGGTCAGACCACTTTTTGGCTCAGTAATGGGTGAGAAAATACTCAGTAAATAGGCCAGCAACATGAAATCAATTTGCAATAGAAATAACACTAAAATACAGAATGGCTTCAAAGCAACCTTAAAGAACATACTCTGAAAGTTGCTACTAGTATTTGTTTTCATGACACTGGATAACATTGCCAGTATGAATCTTTGGTTTCCTACTTCCTTAAACTATTTAGTATCAATATTTTTTTAAAAGGAAATGTTAAGAAATTGCTAGTTCTGTAAATACTCCATAATTTATAGAACTAACAACTTATTTGCAGTTCTGTAAATACTGCACATTTTAAATGTGTTTTATACTGTAAAGGTCTTCTATGCTATGAAAGTTAATTATTACTACACTGCAAAATAAATGTTACTGTAAATAGACCGTCTGCTGGCTGATTTTGATGATGTACAATTGCTTCCCTAGAGACTAGGTTGGAACTGAAAAGGGTCATATGAACAATACACTTACCAGGTTATCAAACTGCAACAAGGTACAAGACTCAGTTGCAGAAGCAACAGACATGGGCATTTAGACAAAGGCACACTATCCTTCTCGAACAGTAATTTTATTTTTTAACTCCTCATGGACTTTGGAAGTAGAGACAGAAGCCACTACACAGAAAATAAGTAAAGGGAGTACACTTAAGTTACTCTAATTTGCGTCTATTTTCCCTTCTTTCAAGGAAAAGGGCTTGAAGGGCAAAAATACAGCAGTTCTCAGAGAAGGGAGCATCTCAAGACATTTTACATATATACCATACTTATCATGGAATAGTGGAATCTTTGCCCCACACATATTTCTTTTAAACAATTGAGAGACCTGCTTCTTCCCATGCTTGAAAGTTGTTTCTTTGATGCAACATACTTAAGTGATGGTTAAAGAGATGTGGAAAGGGGTCCTTAAGTGTGCAACATTATAAGTAAATGGGAAGGGCTAGGGTACTTTGGAAAGCTTTAGGAGCCTGACTAACTTCTGCTGTCTTAGTCAGACAGATGACTGATATAAAACTCTCATGAGATTAATATTGGCCTTCTTTTGAGGGGTAGTGGAGCAAATAGCTGTGTGTGTGTGTGTGTGTGTGTGTGTGTGTGTGTGTGTGTGTGTGTGTGTGTGTGTGTGTGTGTGTATGACAGCGAGAGAGAAAGTAAAGGCAGTTATGTTATCTTTGTTAAAATAACTACCAATATGGCATGCCAAGGAGGCTGCAGTGTGCGTCTGAGGGGAACAAAACAATACATACAGCTACTACTACTGTAACTTATTTCACAATCAAACATCAGAAGTGCTGAAGAGCAACAACTCAGATGGAACGTTATGGTGAGTACATAACTTCTTTATCTGAAGTTGTTGTCTTCATTTGCTCTTCAACCTGTGGGACAGAGTCTCCAGCGACCAAACACCTGGGCCTCATGCAAAGATATTCTGTAACACAGCAGAGCCAAAGGATGCCCTACTTCTGGAGAGAAGGTCAAACTGTCAAACTTGTAATGGGAGATAAAAGTATGTGAAGATTCCCAGGTAGCCACAGTGCAATTGCCATCCAAGAAAACTTTGGACCAAAAGGCAGCTGAAGTTGCCATAGACCTAGCAGAATGTGCCTTAACTTGACCTGGCGGGGTCAATCCTTTAGTTGAATAGGCCAAAGGAATACACTGAGAAATCCAATGAGCAATGGTAACCTTAGATACAGGTTTCCCTAGAAAGGGCTTAGAGTAAGAAACAAAAATGTGATCAGACTTGCAAAAGGCCTTTGTCTTGTGCAAGTAAAAACTTAACTGTCTATGAACATCCAGCACATGCAATTTATTACTCTCCCTTATGCTGAAAGTTAGGAAAGAAGACAGATAAACTTATTGATGTTTGGTTCTGAGGCTACTTTCGGCAGAAAGGAATGGTGAGTGCGCAAAGATACCCTGTCTTTATGAAAGATCATGTAAGGAAGCTTAATCGATAAGGCCTGAAGCTCCGACACTCATTTAGCTGAAGTAAAAGCAATTAGGAAGGCTGTCTTCCAAGACAGAAACTGTAGATCCACTGAAGCAGCAGGTTCAAAGGGGGAAGAAAACAGGGCTTTGAGTACCAGACTAAGGTCCCAAGGGGATGTAGGGTCCTTAATCGGTGACTTAAGAAGAAAGGTACCCTTGAGAAAGGCTTTGCAGAGCTTAAAAGAGGCTAGAGAAGCTGCATTTTCCCCCTATGTGGAAATTGGAAATAGCCGCCAGCTGAACTTTAGCCATAGGAGAACTCGCATCCTGTTGAAAAATGCCTGCCAGGAACTCTAAGAGAACAGGAATTGGATCAGTGAAGGGCTCCAAATCCTAATGAGATGCCCAAACTGAGAAATGCGTCCACTTACTTGAGTAGACCTTCCTCGTGAAAGATCGTGTAAGCTGCTACCAGGATTTTCTTAACCGGAAAAGATAGCCCAGGAGTCCTAACTATCATGGGAACTGGAGCAGCCAAGTGGTGAGCTTCAGACTGGCCAAATCTGGATGTGGAACCCCTGAAGGATGAGAAAGGAGATCTGGAACTGGATCCAACATCCAGGGAGGACACACTACGCGAGACTACAGAGAAGGGAACCATACGTGGCAAGGAAAAAAGGGAGCAATGAGGTTGACTGAGCTCCCCAGCTCACTGCGCTTTCTGAATGAACTTCAGAATCAGGGGAAGTGAAGGATAAGCATAGAGGAGATGGGAGGGCCAAGCATGAACCAGAGCATCTCTGGGAGACACCCCCAGAGTGGGGATTATAGCAAAAACAAGGCTGACCTCATTTTAATAAGATCTGTTTCACTACTGAAGGATTCAGTGACCAGTCGTAAGGCATCAGAATAGACCTGCTGAGCCTGTCTGCTAGAATGTTTGACCTCCCCAGAAGGTGGGTTGCCAGAAAATGGCCAGTACCCCAACTGGTGGGTGGTTTGGATGAGGAAATCCCTGGCTTGGCAGAGTTGATGCCTGGAGGGAGTGGAAAGGACCCAATCGTCCAGGTAGGGGAAGACCTGGAAGCCCTGCAGCCACAGGTGAGCTGCTACTACCGCCATCACTTTGGTGAACACCCTGGGGGCTGTAGTGAGACCAAAGGATAGCTCTCTGAATTGGTAATGATTGTCCCCCAACCAGAAGAGGAGAAACCTCCGAGAGCTCCTGTCCATTTTGATGCAATAGTACGCATCTTGGAGGTCTACTTAGCACATCCAGTCATTCTCCTGCAGGAAAGACAGGACTGACTGAAGTATGACCATCCAGAATTTCATCACAGCAACTGACAGGTTCAGGGTAGAGAAATCCAGAATTAGTCTCAAATCCCCCGTTTTCTTTGGTATTAAAAGGAACCTAGAATAAATGCCTAATTCAGACTGGATGACTTGTTATTCTAGCAGCTTGGAAATCTCCTCTGCTGCTGCCTCCCTTTGCATGGGTGGAATGTCCAGGAGGTATTTGGCTGGAACTGACCTTCTCATGAAGGGCACGGAATATCCTCTGGATACGATTTGCAATACCCATTGATCGTCTGTGATAGACTCTCAGGCTGTAGAGTGTAGCGATAGATAATCCCAACTGCCTCCAGAGATGAGCAGCCGGGCAACCCTTCAGGGCTGCTGCATGGGCCTGTCCGAGAATGAATCCCAAGACCCTTGGATCCTCAGGCCCCCTCTGCTACGAGGGCGGCATCTGTCGAATCCCCCTCTGCCTCTGGGGGAAGGCAAGTACCCGAGGGTCCTGAGAATAACCCTGAGACTACCAGAACCACATTTTCTTTGCTCTCTGCTCATTTCTGGAGAAGGATCATTTGGTGGGGGGGGGGGTTGAGAAGCGGACTCCGACCGCAGACAGTCTTCCCATCTGCCTCGCTCTGGACCAGTGTATCGCGCACCATCTTTCCAGAGAGAGTTGAACCTTCGTACAGGACATTTTTGAATGATGCCTTGAAGGGCTCCGAGAAGGGGAAAAGTCGGAGCCAGGCATGACATCTGATGGCAATGCCTGCTCCTGCAGCTCTGGCAGCGGCATCAGTAGCGTGACAGAGAAGCTGCATACAGGTATTGCCAATGGAGGTGAGGGTGGCCATTCGAGAGAAGAAAACCTTCCTATCCCCTGCCGACATGGAACCTGGGTAGACTCGGCGACCTCCTTCACTAAGTTTTGCTAAAGCCTAATGACAGCCATGTAGCTCAGCGCATGTACCGAGAATGTTGCTGAAGCGTAGGCCTGCTTGCTGAAATGGTCCAAGGTCCTAGATTCTTGGTCCGGCGGATGGACCATGCAGCTCTCCTGTGGGAGCTCCTTGGTGGCCGTGACCACCACCATGGCATTAACAGGGAGTCCCTTAGACCAGTGTGGTTTGTCTACAGAGGACCTTATCAGGGCATTTGGGGATCAGCTCCACTGTGTCAGGCTCCTTCCACGCCTGAGATGTAACAAGATCCACTAGAGGATCTGCGAGAGGGGACACCCAAGAAGTAGTGGGTCCTGTGCCAAACGCCTCCAGGAACACCAATTTTTCAGGGTTGGATTTTTGGGCAGACCACCCTCACGTGCTGCCGCAGGATCTCCGTGATGTCTCCAAATGAGACATCCGCGGGAGGTGATCGTGGGGTACCCTTCCCTTTCCTCCAAGTCAGCGTTCCCCATGAGAGAATCCAGTGGGGAGTCTAAGTGCCTCCTTTTACATGTGCATTTTTGAGGAACCTCCTCAGGGAGGGTCTCTGGGGAGGACTCGAAAACAACTACTTGTTCCCGTATGGGAGCTCCCTGAGGCAGAGAGGCAGCAGGCTGTCCCTGAGGTAGCAGGATGGTGGAATCTGGACCAGAAACAGAGGGAGCCAGGGTAGATTCCGAGGATGAGATCACCAAGGGTCTCGATGTAATCGAGAGAATCATCTCCACCACATCAAAAACAGATGAATGAACCCCCTGGGTTGGAGCTACGGTCATGTCAATAATCCATAATCCTCTGGATCAAGGGGGGAGCCGGAGCCGAATCTACAGGTGCTGAAACTCTGACTGGAAGGCTCAGTTCCGAATAACTTGGAGCCTAAACCATCCCCTCAGATCTGGCACCAAGGCTACGGCTCCAAGCTCATCGGATCCAGCCTTCTCAAGATAATGGCAGGCGTCAAGGTACCAGGTACCGTCGGCACCATCCCCTCGACGCAGAGGGTCCTCAGATCCAAGGACTCTGAAACCGGGTGCCTAATCGGAGAAGGAGTAATTGGGATGAAGGTGGACTGCATGCACCCCACTCCGGAGGGAGAGGGGGCAGGCAAGACTCCCATCTGTATCTGGGTGCGTATGAATCTCCACATCATCATGTCCACCTTGGCTGCGGAAAGGCTGCAGATGGATCTGGAGGAAGAGGCCACCGACCTAGAGAGGTGGTGAGGTGACACTGATGCCGGGGAATGCTGAGGCATCTCCGGTTCTGGGGAGAAGCGGGAGGAATGGAGTCAGGGAGACCCAATACTAGGATATTAGGAGGCGAGTGGAGCTTGGCTGGTGGTCCAGCTGAAGAAGAGCAGTCAGGGGACCGCTTTCTCAGCCTGTCTCTAGGTTTGTGCTTGTCTCCGTCCTCAGTCCTCTTAGCAGGAGGCTGAGTCCCAGAGGCCGAGGAGGAGACAGTAGTAATAGCCGGAGTAGAAGAAGGGGTGGCCTGAGCCCCCGTAGTAGATGGAGGGAAAAGGTCCTTCAGAATAAGTTTATTCCTCCTGTCGATCAATGCACTTAGATTGAACCCCACACAGATTGAGCGGGAGGAATCAAGTTGGGCAAACCCTAGACAAAAAAACAGGAGGAATAGAGGTGCTGGACCCCCAGACAAACTATGCAGACAGAGTGGCCATCTGCTGGAGAAAGCTTACAGCCACACTCCATGCACATTCTGAAGCCTGGTTTGGGTGTCTCTGACACAACAGAAAGAGAGAGAGGCCCAAACAGAAACACATATACACACACACTCCTAGTTAAAGAACCACGAGAGCAAGGAAAGTTTTTTTTTTTTTGGTAATAGGAAAGAGATTTTTAGATAGAAAGGGAATCTAACTCAGTAACTTAAACACACTTATCCAAAATAGCCTGGAGCAGCAGATCACAATACTTAACACGAGAGTGGCAAATGAGATTTGAGGGGAGGAAGGAGACAGGGGGCATTATGGGTAGGGGAGGAGCTTGGAGCTCAGACCCGATGCTGGAGAAATGCGGCAGAGACGGATCTGTACCAGATCTGTGTCCCACAGGTTGAACAGCAAATGAAGACAACTTCAGTTCCACTTATCACCAAAGATAAGAAAACATTTTACTCAACAAATCAAAACACAGACATTAATAAACTGTTAAATTCAGGACAAGTTATACAGCCTACACCATACAATCGGTGAACCAATTCAATACCTGCTTTACAGAGACAGTACTGCCGCTATCCAACCAGTTCATGCTGTCGATATCCCTAGTCCATCAAATAATCTCCTCCAACATTTCTCCTTCAAACCACTTCTCACAGACCCTCAAAAATTAAAGCCTACTGTATCTTAGCAGCTAAGGCTATTAAATATCCAGTCTCAGTTCTGATAAATTAACCCATATCTGAAAATAAAATCCGCTCGCTATAGAAAAAAAATCATTCATTATTTTATTGCACAAGGTTGAGATCAATACAGATTTCAAACTGTAGGCCAAATGCCATTTTTCTCCCCTTAAACTACGGAATGGCATTCCACTACCATTGAAATCCATTCAGAATGTAAACTCATTTAAAACACAACTGAAAATGTACATTCAAATTAATCGATTTGCTACTGTACATCCCCAGGATAAACGCCACTGTAATATTCAGCTTGCCATACTGTCAAACCATGTTTCTTCACTCAGAATTCTATACTCCACAACCAGACTTCGCCAATACCTGAATAGTTTCACTAGCATCTCAGAGCCTTATACATATTTTTGTGACACTGCTCACCACTCCACCTCTATGATTCTAATTTAAACCTTAAGACAGCCATATTATGTCTGTGAACCTGCTTCACATTTCACCATTTAACTACATTAATGTTTTCTATCCTAGTGAGTTTCTTCAATCACTTCAATTTCTCCAAATTTCTAATCACAAGATCCATTACCTAGTTGGCAAACACACTAATAAATCTCTTTAAATGTTCAATATTCAACATCTGTTAAATGCACAAACATCTTTTATACTGCAATGATTTCCTTTATTTCATATGAATATAATCTAATTAGCAAATGTACAACTATCAAGGCATGTTACTTAATATCTGTTTAAAAATGTTTGTAATATGTTAGAACTCATCTTCCAGGACCTCTGCTAAAAAGGGCTTTTCAGCTAAGCCCAGTTGGACAAACACAGTAAAAAAAAAAAAATAAATAAATAAATAAATAACGCAAAATAAAGAAGTTATGTTCTTACCATAATGTTCCATCTGTGTTGTTGATCTTCATTCATTCTTGACGGAGAGGTCTCGGTTTCGTCCTCGGAACTGACTCGGCCAATGTAACAACCTCGCACCAGCCAAAAAACTCTAGAGCTAAGGTTACCCATAGTGCCCCTCTCCATCTCCTCAGGTCAAGTTTGCTCTTAAGGAAAGGAAACCAGAGGCTTTGTCTGAGCAAATGCCCTATCATGTGACCAGGACCAAATCTGTACCTCCAGGAGTCTTTCGGAGGGGCAAAGGAGGGTGGGATGTCATGAATGAATGAAGATCAACAACACAGATGGAACTTTATGGTAAGAGCATAACTTCCTTATCTGATGTTAATCTTTATTCATTCATGACGGACAGGACAGAGTCCCTAGCTACTTTATGTCCTAGGTGGCCCTATGGAAGGATATTCCTGAGCACTACTGAGCCAAAGGATGCTCTCTCCCTGGAGACCAAGTCCTATTTGTAATGAGTGCTAAAGGTATGAGGAGTAGCTCAAGTGGCTGCTGTGCAAATGTCATCCACAAAAGCTTTGGAATGAAAGGTCACTGAAGTAGTAACTGATCTGGTTGAATGCACCTTAATTTTAGTTGTTAAATGCATTCTTTTCTATTGATAGACAAAAAAGATGCAGTCTTTCATTTTACCAATGTGACTTTGGAAACAGATTTTCCCAACTTGGATCCTGAAAAGGACAGTAATAATTGATCAGATTTCGGAAAGATTTAGTGCCGTCCAAGTAGAAATGTAATTGTCTATGTACATCCAATAAATGCAAACAATATTCTCCTTTATTAGAAAAGATTGGGAAGAAAACTGTCAGGTCAATGGATTAATAAATATTTAACTCCGAGACAACCTTGGGTAGAAAGTAGGGGTTAGTCCGAAGAAATGCTCTCTCTCTCTGTGGAAAAGTATGTAAGGACGTTTTACGCACAAGGCTTGTAATTCTGAAATTCTTCTTGCCGAGGTAATGACTACCAAGAATAAAGTCTTCCAAGACAAGAATTGTATATCGCAAGTGGCAGCAAGCTCAAAGAGACGACGAGTCAAAGTTTATAGGACCAGCGTCAAATTCCAAGGTTCAATGGGCTCCCTTAAAGGGTTGTTTTACATGTATGATTCCTTTCAAAAAAGTTTTACAGAGAGGGTGAGATATTAAAGAGGAATCTTGAAAATCATTATGAAAGTTTGAGATAGCTGCTAAATGGCACGGACTGTAGAAGCGGATGCTCCTGAATCGAGCGAGATTGATAAATACTCCAATACCGAATTAATTGAAGCTGAAAAGGGGGGTCCAGTCCTTTTTCTCGAGACCAAAAAACAAATCTGTTCGATTTACTATAATCATTTTTTCTGGTGGATGGCTTATAGGAAGTCAGAAGTATTTTTTGTACAGGGGAAGATAGGTTATTTTGCCTGGCAATTACCGGAAGTGGAGGTACCAAGGTGATAGCTTGAGGCTTGACAGGTTTGGGTGGATCAACCCGAGGGTGCGACAGTAATCATGGAGTTGGATCCAGAGTCCATGGTCGGTGAACCAGGTGAGGCCAAGGGAAAGGGAACCATATTTGTCGGGGCCAATAGGGTGCAATGAGGATCACTCTGCTTCTCAACCGAAGTGCTTTCTTTAAAAATTGTGAAATTATGAGGAAAGGGTGAGAAGGCATAAAGCAGTCACATGGGCCAATCATGTATTAGAGCATCAATCGGGGACTCCTCCTGGGGGGGGGGGTATTAGGGCAAAGTAGCTGCTGCATTTGTGGCTGGTGGGAGACGCGGACAGTTCGGAGCAAGGCTGACCCCAGCGACGGAAAATCTCCATAGCTACTTCAGGATTGAGGGACCACTCATGAGACAGAAGAATGCATCTGTTCAGTTTTGTCTGCAATCAAGTTGGAATTCCCAGGAATGTGCGTTGCAAGCAAGAAGCAGTTGGAGGCTATCGCCCTTTACCAAACTCTTATGGCTTCCCAACACAACAGGTAGGATCTGGTTCCCCCCTGTTGTTAATATACCGGACTGCCATGTTGTCCGACTAGATAGCAATTGTTTCTAATGGGAGGGCAGACTGGAATGCTTGCAACAACAGAAACACCACCCTCAGTTCTAGGACACTGACATGCAAACTGGTCTCTAAGGGGGACCAAGTGCCTTAGACCGTCTTTCCCTGAAAATGCCCCCCACCCCATTAGGGATGCATCAGTGGTCACTACGGCCTTGGGGTGACAGGGTGAGAAAGGACGACTCCATAATTCCATTTCTGGCTTCATCCACCAATTCAGAGCTTGCTTGCAGCGGTTCATTATGTGGATTGGGTAGGACATGGGATGTGTCAACAGGGACCACTGTGATGCTAGGAGCCATTGTAGTAATCTCATAAGGAGTCTTGCTAAGGGAACTATGGTAATTGTTGTTGCCATTGAACCCAGCAGTTGAAGGACTGAATCAGCTGGGACTTTGTCTTGACAGAGTATCACTCGGAGTTGAGATCTTAGTCTCTGAAGCCTGTGAAGATGAAGGGCAACCAGGCAAGACTTTGTGATGAATGTTGATCCTATGAAATCTAGGCTCTGAGTAGGTACTAGTTTTGACTTCTCTCTGTTTATCGAGATCCCTAAGAGTCATGCAAGCCATAAAGTGTAGTGCAAGGGGATAAGTAGTAGATGCTTTGTGGAGGTGGTAAGGAGACAATCGTCTAGATATGGAAACAACCGGAATCCTTGGAGTTTCAAGTGAGCTGTTAGTACTTGTCATACATTTGATGACCACTCCAGGGGCTGTAGAGAGACCAAAGGGCAGTGCTCGAAATTGGCAATGACTGGCTCCCAGCCGGAAAAGGAGATATCTTCTGGAGCATCTGTCCATTTTTATATGGTAGTATGCATCTTGAAGATCTATCGAGCACATCAAGTCATCTTTTTCCAGAAATGGGAGGACAGACTTAACCATGACCATATGGAATTTGGTCTGTCTGACTAACTTTAGGATGCTGAGGTTCAAAATTGGCCTCCAGTCCCCTGTTTGTTTTGCACTACAAACCTTGAGTAAAATCCGGACTCTATCTGGTCTGCTGGGACTGTTGGTATGACTCTCTCTTTTTTTTTTTTTTTTTTTTAAGCAGCTTTTGAATTTCTTGAGCTGCTGCATCGCTCTGACTGGGTCGAATGTTGGGGATTTGTATTTGCGGCCTCAGGTAAAAATCAAAGGGAATGTGACAACGTCTGGTAATTATCGTATGCACCCAAGAATCTGTTATGGAATGCCAGGCTAAATGGTGCAGAGAGAGAATCATTCCCCCTGACTGCTTCCAGAGGCAGGCAATAGGGCTGCTCTTCAGGAGTGCTGGTAGGGCTGCCCAGAAAGGGAATCTCTGGACCCCTGGTTAAGCAGACCACCTCTGCCTCGGACGGGGGTGTTTTCCTGATGAGCTCCCCCTCTGCCCCAGGGGGGAAAACATGCCACGTGTGTCATGGAAAGGCCCTTGGGATTTCGTGAACCACATTTTTCCACTCCTCTGATTCCTAGAGTAGGATCATTGGGGAATGGAAAATGTACACCCACACAGACAGGGTCTTGGGGTCCTTCTCACACCTGGCCAGTGTGTCTAACTTTTGGACCGAAGAGAAAGGAAGCATCGACAGGAGTTGTGAAGATATGTGAAGGCTGCCAGCCTAGCCAGAAAGAATTTTGTAGATAATTCTGTCATTTGTAAATATTAATATAAGCCACATGCTTGTTCTCTTAAATGGAAGAAAATGGTGTTAAATGTGGAACTGCAAAACGGTAACAGTGCACTTTGCTCTAGGAAAGCTGATAAGTCAAGCATTGTGCAATTGATCAAAAAACCTGGAGCCGAGACGTCTGGATGAAGGAATTCTTGCTTTTGCTTTGAGACTAAGTTAATTGCTAGAATTTGCATGTATAATGTATTTTATTGCTGTAGCTTCCTGACCAGGTGCAAGATCAAAAGGACTGTTACACTCTAAGCTTCTGTTAGCCTGGGGAAACAGAAAATAATGATGTAATCTGAAATGGGTCAGTGGTACTGTTATCAATTTAAGAACAGAGAGACTCGCAGCATTTTGTATTTGTCTTAAGAACATCCAACTCACCAGCACTTTGCCCATGCTCTACATGTAAGTTTATTTTAGAACGGTGTTTTCTCTTAGATTTAGCTAGGAAATAGGAAGATTAGATTATTTTTTTCTGTATTAATGTCAGAACTTGTCTACTGTATTATTTTAAGTATTTCTCTGTGATTTCTGAACTCTTGACTAGCACTCTGTAGAAAGAAGTATTGTCTTGCGTTTTTATTATTTATTAGTAGATATTTTTAAATCTTTCAACTGTGGCTGTCTTGAGTAGAGATAATTTAAGATCTAGAGTACATTGCATGTATATAGTGATGCTGTCTAAATCACTCCAATAAGATTTGCTGTTCAATCACACTTACCATTTGGATAATAATATTGCACAGTAATAATTGGGACACCCTTTGATAAAGGCCTTATTAGTAGCTGATATTAGTGGTTGGTGGCAAGTGGTACTACTGTATAGTCTTGGTAAAAGGGGCATAGCTGGAGAACCTGTGCCAGCCTTCCCCAGGAGTGTGTGTTTGTATATACCTCATATCTCAAAGTATGTGTGTGTCAGCTACTTGGGCAGGGACACGAAGCACTGGTTGGACAGAGAGGGTGCTGGAGGTTTTAGCTTGACCACTAGGCTGAGATCTGGATCCTATAGCTGTGCCAGTGGGGAGTCTTACTGAGGATCTGGAGAGAAAGGGAGAAACCAGCCCCAGACTGACTGTGCTCTCTGTTGGCTCTTAAGGGGAAACTGTACTTTACTGCATGTGCATTTGTTATCCTCCCCTATGTGGATGCCCCTCACTGGTGTTAGTGGTGAGGATTGAGGCCCCTTGATTGCTGGGCCAGTGCATGGGCATCACATATTAATTGTTTGGCAGTGGTGGGATATCCACACCACTTATTAATTGGTTGGCAAATACTAAACGACTTATAGTGGTGTGGGTAGTGTGAATTCCTGTAGCTTGCGTACAGTGATCTCTGAAGGTGTTTTGGTACTCTAAATCAGCCAAGCAGTAAATACTCAGAGTTCAGATCACAACTGTTTTATTTCTTTTGTTAGCTTAGTTAGTCGGGGAGAGCAGGCAAGCATGTCAGCAGAGGAGTACAGAAAGCTGACAAGAAGCCAGCCGGCTGAGATGTGCCAGGCTAAGGGACTGGCGCATGGAAACCTGACTAGGCGGACATGACTGCAGCTTTGGTCACAGCTGCATCAGAACACAACAATCAGGAGGACAATCAGACTGGCAGTGGAGATGTACAGCACTCAGAGAATGGACAGCTCAACCTTTCTGCAGAGGACTTAAAAACCCATCTGGAGCTAAAGAGACTGGAGTCGGAGGCCAGGCGTTTGGAAACAGAAGCAGCAGATTGACCGAGACGTCTACAGGCTGAGAATGAGAAACTGCTATGCCTGGAAGCTAAGGAAAAGGAAAGGCAGAGGCAGCATGAAAAGGAGATGCTGACTCTTCATCAGAGTCATGGAGGTAATGGGGAAGGGAGTAACTGGACCCCAGAAGCACAAAAAGTCAGTAACCTTCTTCCGCAGTTTACAGATGGGGATAATTTTGATAGCTTCATTCATATGTTTCAGAGGATATGTAAACAGTATGAGGTTGACCAAAGGCTCTGGGTATGGTTCCTAACCCCCTTACTCCATGGTAAAGCTGTAACTGTTTTGTCCAAAATGTCTGCCGTTTACTGTTTTAATTATACTGCTGTTAAGAACTGCTTGTCAGAATTTTTTAAGGTAACACCTGAAACTTATAGGAAAATGTTTCGTGAGCATAGACACAAGGCAGATGAAAGTGTGTGAGAATATGTTGCTGAACTGAGCACTTATTTTCATAGGTGTGTGAGTGGATGTCAGGTCACCACTTTTGAAGGGCTGGCAGACCTTTTGTTGAGGGGAACAAGCCCTTAGCACTTTGCCTGAGGACATGAGGATTTGGTTAGCTGATAGACAATGTGCTACTTCAGAGGAGTTGGGGAAGAAGTGAAACCTATACCTAGCAAGCAGGGTATCCCCACACAGGAAAGGGACCGCAGTACTGCTCATGGATCTAAAGGAACCAGACTACCCCAACAGAATCTACCAGCAGCAGGGGAAGCCAGTAGTCCAGGTACGCGTCCAGGACCTAGGGTTAAATGTTTTGAATGCAACCAGTGGGGCCATGTGGCATACAGATGTTCACGGAGGCAAGGTGGGGAACAAAAGGTAAGGAAGCCAGTAAGTGGGAAAGACAAAATGCCAATAGTAGGTTGTCTTGAGACAACAGGGGAACTGAACTACCATCATCCAGATGTTCTAATAGGGAAGGATTTTGATGAGGCACTACTGTGCGTTAATGCAGTTACACGCAGTCAGGCTTCGGGACAAGCATGTGGGTCTGATAGCCTGGGGGAGACCCAGACAGACTGCATACTTGCAGCCAAGACTGCTGAGGTGGTAACTTCAGGGAGGAAGCTACACTGCAGCAGTGAGACTGAAGGTGAGCCACAGCTGCTTGTGGGTACTGACGTTCCCTTGGACAGAGTGACTGCAATGGTAGAGATGAGTAGTAGTACCCAGGCTGACAGTGAGGCACGACTGTCAGAGGATGCCAGACTTCCTGTAGAAGGGGAGCTGGGAAGCATTACAAAGAGAGAGAGTTGAGACAGGCTCAGCTCTCAGACCCTACATTGCAAGGCCTCAGGCAGGTAGCTAGGGAGACACCTGAATCTCAAGGGAAGGGAGAATCTGTACACTGGGACAAAGGGTTACTGTACAGTGAGTGGACCCCTGAGGGAGGGCTAGAAGGTGAGAGGGTACAGCAGATCGTAGTGCCTAGAGCCTACCATCTGGCGCTTCTAGCCATAGCCCATGATATTTCCTTTGCAGGTCATATGGGCATAAAACGTACAAAGAGATGTATTATGCAGAACTTCTACTGGCCTGGAATTTCCAGAGATGTAACAGGGTACTGCAGGACTTGTGAGCAGTGCCAAAAGGTAGGCAAGGCAGGAAACAAGGTGCGAGCTCTTTTAATGCCTTTGCCTGTGACTGAGGAGCCATTTCAGAGAGTAGCTATGGATACTGTGGGGCCTCTGAGTACCCCAAGTTCCACACGGAAAACGTATATCCTAGTGGTAGTAGATTATGCTGCAAAATACCCAGAGGCAGTGGCTTTGTCCTCCATCGAGGCAGAAAAGGTGGCAAATGCTTTGTTAGAGATTTTCAGCAGGGTAGGTTTCCCAAAATAAATACTGACTGACAGAAGTGCCAATTTCATGTCAGACCTGCTGGCTTCTCTGTGGAAGTACTGTGGGGTGAAGTACCTGAGGACTACCCCTACTATCCCCAGACTAATGGACTTGTTGAGAGGTTAAACTCTACACTCAAGTTCATGCTACGGGCATTTGCAGACCAGTTTAAAAGGGAGTGGGACAAATATTTGCCCATCTGTTCTTTGCTTACAGAGAGGTCCCCCAGGAAACCACAGGTTTTTCACCCTTTGAGTTGCTGTATGGACATAGGGTGAGAGGACCTCTAGATTTAATTTGAGATGAGTGGAAGGTGAGTGTTAACCTCACAAGGAGTCTGTTGTGGCATATGTCCTAAACCTCAAGACACGGCTTAGGGAACTCATGGGTTTGGCCCAGGAGAACCTGGCAGAAGCCCAACAACAGAATATGGTATGACAGGAATGCTCGAGCTAGACAGTATGCTGTAGGGCAGAAGGTAATGGTTCTCTTTCCTGTCAGACACACCATCTGCAAGCAACTTGGGAGGGACCCTACAAGGTGGTAAGGAAGGTAAGTGATGTTAACTACATGGTAGAACTGCTAGTCAGGAGCACAAATTGTACCATATTAACATGATGAAACCTTACCATGATAGGGAGGCCTTTGTGCTGAGTATTTGCAGTGGTTTGCAGGAGGAGTCTAAGGGAGATCTGGTGATTGATCTTAGTGAGGCTCAGACTGACACCTCAGTGGAAGGGGTAGCAATGTCCCAGCAGCTATATCCTACCCAGGTTCGAGAAATCTGCGCAGTTACAGGAGTTTGGGGATATGTTCACTGGGAAACCAGAGTGCACCCACCTGGTGCAGCACCAGGTGGATACAGGACCCCAAACGCCTATTAGGCAGGCCCCTTATAGGGTGCCTGAGAGTGTCAAACAGACTCTGAGGGAGGAGATACAGGAGATGTTGGAACTAGGGGTAATTCAAGAGTCCAACAGTCCCTGGGCCTCCCCAGTGGTGCTGGTGCCAAAGAAAGATGGCAGCACCAGTTTCTGTGCTGACTACCGGAAAATAAATAGTCACACAGAGTCAGATGCTTACCCCATGCCTGGGACAGATGAGGCCCTAGAGCAGCTGGGTGGGGCTAAGTATGTTACCACCATTGATCTTACTAAGGGTTACTAACAGATGTCCTTGACTCCCAGTGCTAATGAGAAGTCAACCTTTGTGACTTGTTTTGGCTTGTATGAGTTCACAAAGATGCTCTTTGGGATGAAAAATGCCCCAGCAACTTTCCAGAGGCTGGTAGATCACATCCTAGCAGAAGCAGGAGGGTGTGTCCTTGCTTACCTACATAATATTGCCATCTACAGCTATTCTTGGCAAGAACACCTTCGACATGTTAGGGAGGTGCTGGACATACTATAGAGGGCAGGGTTGACCATTAAGCCTGGCAAATATCAGGTGGGTATGGCAGAGGTCTCCTACCTGGGACAAAGAGTGGGGAGTGGTAAGATCAGGCCAAAACTTGCCAAAGTGGAAGCCATTCAGGCATGGATTTCACTTGATACCAAAAGGCAGGTGAGGGCATTCTTAGGGACAGCAGGGTAGGTAGTACAGAAAGTTTGTCCCCAGTTATAGTACCATAGCTGCTCTCCTCACAAACCTGACAAGGAACACCATGCCAGATAAGTTAGTGTGGACCTCGGCATGTGAGCAGGCATTCCAGGAGCTTAAGGAAGCTTTGGGAGGACCCCATATGTTAGCCAGTCCAGATTACAGCAAATAATTTGTTGTGCAGGTGGATGCTTCGAACTATGGGGGGGGGGGGGCGGGGCTGTACTTGGCCAGATTTTTCAGAGGGAGAAGAGCACCCAGTGGTTTATCTCAATCATAGGCTCCAACCCAGGGAGGAATGCTATGCAGCTGTATTAAAGGAATGTCTAGCCATAGTGTGGGCACTGCAGAAACTTCAGCCTTATCTGTGTGGAAGAAAATTCACTGTAGTGATACATCACAATCCCCTAACATGGTTAAACAGAGCCAGCCAGCAAAATGCCAAGTTAAGATGGAGCCTGGGGTTGCAAGCATATATGTCAGTGCAGCACCACAGTAGGAGTAGCAATGCCAACACAGATGGGCTCTCAAGAAAGGGAATGGGGTAAGCTATACTTATACTTAGAGACCTAACCCTCTCGAGCAATGTTTTCTCAAGGGTCACTTGAAAAACTAGCTTGAGTTCTCCAGGGGGGGGGATATGTGAAGGCTGCCAGCCTAGCCAGATAGAATTTTGTAGATAATTCTGTCATTTGTAAATATTAATATAAGCCACAGGCTTGTTCTCTTAAATGGAAGAAAATTGTGTTAAACGTGGAACTGCAAAAAGGTAACAAAAGTGCACTCTGCTGTAGGAAAGCTGATAAGTCAAGCATTGTGTAATTGTTTGATCACAAAACCTGGATCCGAGATGTCTGGATGAAGGAATTCTTGCTTTTATGTGACTAGAGTTAACAGACAGAATTTGCATGTATAATGTCTTTTATTGCTGTAGCTTCCTGACCAAGTGCAAGATCAAAAGGACTGTTACACACTGAGCTTCTGTTAGCCTGGAAAACAGAAAATAATGATGTAATATGAAATGAGTCATAGGTACTGTGTTATCAATTTAAGGAAAGAGAGACTTTTGTATTTGTCTTGAGAACATCCAATTCACCAGCACTTGGCCTATGCTCTATATGCAAGTTTATTTTAGAACTGTGTTTTCTCTTAGACATAGCTAGGACATAGGAAGATTAGATTAGTTTTTTTCTGTATTGATGTCAGAACTTTTCTACTGTATTATTTTAAGTATTTCTCTGTGATCTCTGAACTCTTGACTAACACTGCGTATAAGAAGTATTGTCTTTTGTTTTTATTTATTACTAAATATTTTAAACCTCTAAACTGTGGCTGTTTTATGTAGAGATAATTTAAGCTCTAGAATACTTTACATGTATATAGTGATACTGTCCAATTCACTCCAACAGGATTTGCTATTCAGTCACACTTACCATTTGGATAATAATATTGCATAGTAATAATTGGACACCCTTTGATAAGGGCCTTATTAGTAGCTGATATTAGTGGTTGGTGACAAGTGGTACTACCATATAGTCTTGGTAAAAGGGGCACAGCTGGAGAACCTGTGTCAGCCTTCTCCAGGAGTGTCTGTGTGTTTGAATATAACTCATATCTCAAAGTGTGTGTGTGTGTGTGTGTGTGTGTGTGTGTGTGTGTGTGTGTGTGTGTGTCAGCTACATGGGCAGGGACACGAAGCACTGGTTGGACAGAGAGGGTGTTGGAGGTTTTAGCTTGACCACTAGGCTGTGATCTGAACCATACAGCTGTGCCAGTGGGAAATCTTATTGGGGATCTGGAGAGAAAGGGAGAAACCAGCCCCAGACTGACTGTGATCTCTGTGTGCTCTTTAGGGAAATTGTACTTACCACTGTGTGTATTTGTTATCCTCTCCTATGTGGACACCCCTCACTGGGGTTAGTGGTAAGGACTGAGGCTCCTTGATTGCTGGGTCAGTGCATGGGTGTCACAGGAACGTTGACTAAGGAAGATATGAAAGAGTCCGCAAAGTCGCACAAGCGCATCCAGGTGTGACGTCTCAAAGTCTGCACCCGCTGCTCTGGCCACCCCTTTGGTTGTATGTGCAATCAACCGCATGGACAAGTTAGATATGGATTCCAGGGTGGCAAGCTGTGAAGCAACTTTGTCACGTACTTCATCAGACACTGCTGCGGCTAAGGTTCCTGAGAGTTCCACGATTAGGTCTCTCTGGACACAGGTAAAATGTGCCAAATAGTTCAATGACTATATGCAAAGGTTGTTGAAGTGTAAATCCACTTCCCTAGTCTGTCCATCGTCTGTGACTCCCTGGTTGGAGGATGGACAGCAGGACTCTCCTCTGTGTGTTCTTTCCTTGTGGCCGCCGCCGCCACCATAGCATCTACTGCCAAGCCTGTGGACCAATGCGTCTGATTCTCTGGAGGGGAGAGTATTTTGTCTGGTTGCCGGGGCCTTACAGGCACACTGCACAATGAGCTTGACCAACTCATCCACAGGAGGGGTCACCCAGGAAGTAGAAGGTCAAGCATAGAAAGCCTGCAAGAATACAGATTCCTCACAGGAAGGGTTGGTGGGCTTCCAGTCACCCCTCTTTTTCAGGGTCTCCAGTTTGTCTCCAAAGGAGGCGAGTGTGGGGAGCCTTCCCCCTCATCGTAATCTGTATCTTCAGTTAGAGATTCCTCAGGGGAATCAATGTGCTTCCTCTTGCACAATCTCTTACTGGGTGGCTCTTCATCTGAAGAGGACTTCGAAGAGAAGGTACCCTGTGGTAGGGTATCTTGCTGCTCTCGTGCCTGATGTTCCTGTGTAGTGGACTGTGTCAGCTGCAAACTAGAGGATATGTATATGTGACATTCCAGTACTGAGGGGGCCAACTGTGAGCCTGCTGAGGTGAGTGCCCTCTCCATAACCTGGAAGGCAGTCCTGTCCAAAGAGGGACTGGGAGCCCAGAACCGAGAATGACAGCCTCGAGAACTGGGGTCACATCCTGCTCCTACAAGCCCACCTCCAGGAAAGGAGCCACAAGAGGACTCAGAGCTGTCAAAAGAACTGGAACCATAGATGGTGCCATAGAAAAAAATCAGTGCCGTACAAGGGGTCACAGTGCCAAAAGACCAGTCACAGGCTAGAAGGTGGATCAGCTCCTACTAAGCCATGCTCCACAGGGTAGGTTCCGGAACCACTGTAAGATCTACCAGTGGAACCAAAGAAGCTGGCACTGGGATAGGCATCAGCACTGAGGGCTCTAAGACCTGCAAGGAGAAAAAAGGAGGACCATAGGTTGAGGTCTGTGGAAAAAAACCCTCTGCTCCAAGTGGGAGGGTGGTCCTAGGAGGAGCTGGGATGCCTCTGGCTGCTAGGAGCTGATCCACAAGTCTCACTACATCGAGCTCCGAAAGGCTCCTGGTGGAACAAGTTGACATCCTGATGGAGATTCAGGCCTGTCAAGGAATGGACTTAGTTGTTGTCCAACAAAGGGATCAACTGACAGAATAGTGTGTCTTGGCTAGTGTCACAAACTTCGGCACCGTGGTCGGAAGACCAGAAGGTTATGATGCGGGGTGACCAGTTTTAAGGGAGAGGCTATTGTTGGTGCCGACAGGGTCTGTGGTACCATGGGAATAGTAGTGGTTGTCAGTTCTGTAGTCAAGGACAGCACCGTGGATGGAGTTTTTGATTCCTGGGACTGAGGAGAGGACGGCACTGAATGGCTGCACTTCTTTTTTCAGGAGGGGTTGAGATCTCTGCCTCAGATAAAGCCTCCAAGAAAGTTAAGATTAATTTGTTCGTGCACTCAGCTAAAGTGCGGGCACTAAAGCCCTTACAGAGCACGCACGGAGGTTGAACCTTCAAATGTGGGAACACTGAGACAGCAGACACAGGAGAGATGTCCATCAGAGTTTGGCATCTTCCTGCCACATTTATCATACTGTTTAAACCCAGTAGTGGCCTTCTTGTCAGCCATTATGAAAAAATCCAGTTAACAACTGAACAGTAATCAAACAATGATTAAACAGTAACTAAATAAGAAGAAATATCCTTTCACAATTAGGTATAAGCACACATGCACATAGAAAAGGAAGGATTTTTTTTTTAAATTTACCAACAATGGTAAGTAGAAAGTATACCCAAAGGGTAAAGGGAAGGGGAAAGAGAATACCAACGATGGTATTTAAATTACCAGAAAGGTGAAGGGAGGGACCTGTACCAACGATGGTATGAAGAAATACCAACAAGGAAAAATTCACTCACACAGGAAGGAACCATCACCAACTGTAAATAATTAAGATTTGTTTGTGTCTTTCGGCGTTTCCCGGTTAGGGGTCGCCACAGCGGAACTCCGGTCCGCTAATGATTGGCAGTAGAGTTTTTACGTGCTGGCTTGCCGGGCCTAACGCACAACCTTCAACGAAGGAACGCCTGTTCACGCATGTCGCCACACGGAAGACGCTCTGAGAATCGAACGGGCAACGTCTAACTGTGAGACGACAACACTACCGCAGCACCACCACCGCGGGTAACTTTAAATAATTAAGATATAGGAGGAATATAGAAGATTATAAGGATAAATTTGCAACAATTAAGAGAAAAAATGAAGTGCTTAGCTTGAGAGCTGGCCTTACACGTCTTGAAACTCTACGCGGCAAACGAGATCTGAGGAGATGAAGAGAGGGGCACTATGGGTAACCTTAGCTTGAGAAGTTTTTGGCTGGCGCGAGCCTGTTATATCGGCCGTCTGTTCCAAAGACGGAAGTGAGACCCATCCATCATGAATGAATGAAGATTAACAATATCAGATTAATAATTTTGGTGCGACTGCAAAACTTAAGATGCTGGCCTATAATGAACCAGAGAGACCTCAGTTCACTGACACAGGAAATCTCTGAAGGTCAATAGTACTGACATCTTGTATGGGTTGAAATTTGTAGGTTCATTGATAGCAATGTCTTGTTATGTATTGAAGTTTGTGATGAGTACCAAACATTACTTATCTTTTTTGGGTAGTCACGGTGGGTTTGCTGATATGAAGCCAATTCCAGATGGCAGAGAAGTCATCCTGAAGCTCATTTGTAGTGTAATTTCATTTTTATGGCCTCTTGTGAGGACATCATCATCACCAGTGTACAGAATACAGCTAGAAGTGGCAGATCCCAAGAAAAACAGTTAATGCACTGAAGAAGAGGGCCAAGTACCAGCTCTTGAGGAAAACCTTTTGCAGTAGTACTACAGGCAGATATTATGTGGACTAAGGAGTGCAAAGGTATGTCTACAAAAATAAATTATGAACCACAGCATGACCTTGATGACAAGCCTGTTTCACATATCTTAAGTAGGGAGTTGACAAAATAACTAAGAATAAAATCATTAGAAAGCAGAATTGATGGCTTTAGCTATTCTTTAATGTGAAAACATAACTAATATACACTAAATTTACAAACTGAGTAGGTTACAGATGAGAAATAGTAAACAGTAATGGTACAATGAGTGATGGATTAACAACATTTAGATGTGGATTAATTATGGGTAACATGATGGAAAACAGCATTAAGCATACTTTATGGAGAAAGAGATGTGTAGTGAAGACAAATCAAGTGTCAGCTAGAGGTCATAAGTGAATGACTGTGCAAAGTCAAGGTTAGTCTGTGGTACTGGGCAGTCAACTGACAGCACACTTGGGAAAACATTTTAAATTGTTAGGGCTGCTCTATATGTGGTTTTGAAATTTTGGAAGGTATCAACTTCAAAACGTTGTTGTGAAAAGGAGTTCCATACGAGAGGTAGAAGCAGCTTGGAGCTCTGTCTCTTACTTTACCAGTGGTCTTCTGATCAACACAAAGTTTCTGCTAGAGGAGTGCGAGATCCTCGCAGTTGTGTGCTGTTTAACAAGAGAGGATATGGACAGGCATTTACAGATATACATGTACTTACAAGTAAATGGTCATATGAATGAAGTAATGTTTATGCTTGTAGGTCATCCATACAAGGTGATTTCCACTTTGATGTTTTTGGTCCTGGAGGACATGACAGCATCCAATCAAGTGGCAGCCAATGAAGTGTTCGTGCCATAGGCCTTGGCAATTACAGACCCCAAAATGGGGGGGGGGGGCAGAAGCACCTCACCTTGTTTGGTGCTGCTAAACTAGGAAAACTGGTGGTATCTGACAGACTGTCCTCCTTAGCTATTAAAGTGGGCCAGGTCATGAATTCAGTGATGTAGGTGGTGACACAGTGGAGACATCAATGTTGTATCCTCCTGCACCTTATAGATTTTACAGCATTCATTCTCAGCATGCTTGCATACTGGAGGAAGGCTCCCCTACACCCTTTGGTCAATGCTATTTTGTCAGAATGGTATCAAACCCACCACCTCATTTGAATTGCAAAGTCAAGGAGAGATTTTGCTTACCTTCTTATTCTCCTCAAGGTAAACTTGGCACAGGATGTACATATGTCTCTGAAGTGCTCAAGACCAAGAAAGAAAATAGCATGAATGGAAATCTTCATGTGGAATTTCTTTTCCCGCAACCAATACAGTTAATTTTCTTAGTAACTCTGACTTAGTAGTAGTTGATATCAGGAAAAAAAAAACTGCAAAGACGGCTGCAAAAAAACAAAGGTCATTTTTCTGAGGAATAGTTAGCTGTTCTCTGGAGGAAGGGCAACCAATGGACTGACAACGCTCAAAACTCATACGACAAGAAAAGATCTGAAGATGGCATCAGCAGATGCCTTTCTTACACCATCAATTGTGTTGTGCCTGACAGGATGGAGAGAAGGTATGACTTGAAAATCAGGCCAATCTCCAGGTTAACAACTGAAACGATAACCCACTGATGAGGACTGCATCAGTGAACAGTACAGTGAAAATAATATTTTCCAAAACTGCTGGAGAAGCTCAGGTTAGAGCACTGGACTCTAAACATATCACCAACTACTACAAAGACTGGTAATAGGGAGTCAAACAGGAGAAGAGTTACAAGCTCATTTCCTCAACTCACTGGCACTTCAGTCCACCATAAAATGCACAACCTCAGACATGTAAATTGCAGCATAAAGTTCACAGCAGCTATCAAATCCATAACGTGTAGGAAAGAAAGAACAGTTGTGCAAAATCTTACCATAACCACAGATGTCCTTCTCTTCCATGTTGAAGTATTCTGTACTGTTGTGTTTCATCCTCTTGCAACCCGAACATCCGACCAGTCTTTAAATGTTTGTAGCCACTGCAAGGTGTGTGAGGACGTCTGATGTGGCTAGATAAGTGATGTCTGCATGCACCACCCCTCAGAACTGAGCACCCCAGTACCAGGACCACCTGTGCAGGTCCTGTGCCCATCCAAGAAGGTAAATTTAGGGGCAGGAGGGAGAGAAGGAATACTGCAACATGGAAGAGAAGAGCATCGCTGGTTACGGTAAGATTTTACACAACTATTCTATGTCCTTCTATTCACAAGTTGCAGTATTCTGTATTCTTGGGTGAGTGCCAAAACTCACTGTGAGGAAGAGGGTGGTGGCCTAGAACAATTCTCTATGAATCCATGGAGGACAGCCCTGGCAAATCCCGCCATGGACCTAGAGATCTGGTCTAACTTGTAATGTTTAGTGAATGTGTGGAGATATGTCCAAGTAGCTGCCTCTAGGATAGAGGAGGTGTCCAAGCCTTTGAAGAAGACTCTTGAAGAGGCCATTTTCTCTAGTGAAATGTGCTTTATCCTTGTCCCCTAATGATTTTCCGTGGTGAGCATAGCAGAAGTTGATAGTCCTGGGTATCCAGGCTAAGATAGTTTGTTTTATTACTGATTTTCCTAGTGCTCTGGGGTGGAAGGAGACAAACTGGTCAGACTTCCTGACGGCCTTAGTTTTGGTGCAGGTAGAACCTAAGCTGTCTGCGCATATCAAGGAAGTTTTGTGCAGGTAGAACCTAAGCTGTCTGGGAGGGCAAAGAAGGTGGGGAGGTGGATGGCTTGGTTCAAGAAGAGCTCACTGACCAACTTGTGCATGAAAGATGGGTTGGTTCTAAGAGTTGCCCTGTCCTTGTGGAAGATGAGAAGGGGGGGGGACAGCCATGAGGGCTTGTAAGTCAGACATTCTCCTAGCCAAAGGTAGGGCCACCAGGACTATTGTTTTCCATGTACAGAATTTGAGGGATGCCTTAGATGCAGGTTCAAAGATAGCTACCCTCAGCTTCTCCAAAACGTAATTCAGGTCCCAGTGAGAAGGGAATGGGCTTCCTGGAGGCCTGAGATGCAAAACTCCCTTTACGAACAACTTTGCAGGCAATCTGGAAACTAAAGGTGGTTCTAGAGGCAGACAAGCTGACATGGCAAACAAGTTAGCCTTAATGGAGGAGAACGCCAATTCGGTCTGAAGGAGTTCACACAGGTAGGACAATACTAATGGGACCACGCTTTGGAATGGGTTCAACCATCTCCGGAGACACCATAAGGATAATCTTTTCCACTTGGATACATAAGATCTCCTTGTATTAGGTTTCCTGGCCTCCTGCAGGACTGTAAGCATGTCCTCATTGTACAGGTGTCTGTAAGGGATCAGAATTCTATCACCCACAGGGTGAGGTGTAGAGATTGCCACTGTGGGTGGATGAGAGATCCCTTGACCTGTGTGAGGAGGTCCACTCTGTGGGGTAACTTATGGTGACTGCCCTTGACTAAATGCAGAAGGAGGGGGAACCAGTGCTGTATTGGCCAAAAGAGAGTCACTAAGCAAGATGTTTGGCCTGTCCTGCTGAATCTTCAGCAGGACTTTGAGTAAGAGGGAAGTGGGGGAATGGATTCCTTCCAAGAAAGTGAAAAAGCATCAGTCGCCCTCGCCAGAGGACTAGGGAGTCTGTTGCAGAAAGAGGAAAGTTGTCTGTTCATGCAGGAGGCAAACAGATCTATTTGAGGTGTACCCCATCTGTGGAAGAGATCCAGAAAAAACATCCCCGTGGAGCATCCATTCACGGGAAAGTGACATGGATCTGCTTAAGGTGTCTGTCTGAGTGTTCTGTTTGGAAGGAATGTAAAAACTGCCCTGAAGTGTTACTCCCTGTTGTGTGGCAAGCTACCACACAAGAAGAGCTAGTCTGCAAAGTAAGTAAAATTTTGTTCCCCGCATTTGTTGACATACCACAGAACTGTGGTATTGTCCGTGTATAGCTTTAACGGGTCCTATGTCAGTTTGAGTAGAAAAGCAGTCAGTCCTACAAGAATTGCTCTCATCTCTCTCACACTGATGTGCTCCTGTTTGTGAGATTCTGGCCAGGCGCCCTGGACTTTTAGGGGTCCCAAGGATGCTCCCCAACTGTGGTCTGAAGCATCGGTGAAAAAAGTTATGTACTCACCATAACGTTCCATCTGAGTAGGTAAACTTAATTTGTCAGCAACCTGTGGGTATCAGAGCCATATCAGATCCGAGCAGGCAGCTTCAAACAGCTAAGATCCAAGCTCCAAGCTCCTCCCCTTACCCATAATCCCCTGCCATCCCTCTCTGACCTCAGATCGAGTTTGCTATAGTAAAACAGCATATTACAACAAAAGGATCACCTGCAACTCCTAACCTGAGGCTATCCGGAGAAAAGGATAAGGAATCCTTCTAGGATGCACTATAGGTTAGGGGGATGGAGTGGGGGTTGGTTGCTGACAAATGAAGTTTACCTACTCAGATGGAACATTATGGTGAGTACATAACTTCTTTATCTGAAGTAATTAACTTTATTTGTCCATCAACCTGTGGGACAGAGTCCCCAGCTACCCAAACTTGGGGGGTCCTCATGGAAGGATATTCATGAGCAGTGCAGAGCCGAAGGATGCTCTTCCTCTGGAAATTAGAGCCAACTTTTAATGGTTAATGAAAGTATGGGATGAAGCCCAAGTGGCTGCTGAACAAATCTCATCCAAGGACACTCTGGAGCAAAAGGCAGCAGAAGTAGAAATCGATCTGGTAGAATGAGCGTGGACTCTCTAAGGTTCAGGTCTACCAGAACTCTTATATGCAAGAAGTATACAATTGGAAATCCATTTGGACAATTTAACTTTTGATACTGGTTTGCCCAAAGAGGGTCTTGCAAAGGATACAAAGAGTTGTTCAGATTGCCTGTGTTCAGCGGTCCTGTGCAAGTAGAATCTCAATTGCCTATGTACGTCCAGAGAATGTAATTTGTATTCACCCTTGTTTTGATCATTTGGAAAGAAAACTGGTAAATTAATAGACTTGATTAATATTGGGCTCAGAAGCAACTTTGGGTAGAAAGGAGGGATTGGTCCTGAGGGAAACTTTATCTTTCTGGAAGACCAAGTACGGTGGTTTGGCGCAAAGGGCTTGAAGCTCTGAAACCCTTCTAGCTGAAGTGATAGCGATGAGAAAGGGCATATTCCAAGATAAGTATTTCAGATCCACCGAGGCTGCGGGTTCAAACAGAGGGCCAGTCAAGGACTGGAGAACAAGAGTTAAATCCCATGGAGGGACTGCGTCTTTCACCGGAGGCCTTAAGAGAAAGGTGCCTTTTTAGAAAGTCTTACATAATTTGGAAAATGCTAAGGAACCGAGGTCACTTCCCACAAAATAATGGGAAATTGCAGTTAACTGGACTTTGACCGTGGAAGAGCTAGCACCTTGGTCGAATACGGTCGACAAAAATTCTAACCGCTGGTATGGGAGCTGTAAAGGGATCCAAATTTCTATGCTCCGCCCAGATTGTAAAGCGTTTCCATTTGCTGTTATAAACCTTTCTTGTAGAAGGTTTATGAGCAGCCACTAAAATAGCCTTAACAGGGGACGAGATACCGGGAGTCCTAACTATTACTGGAACTGGATCAGCCAAGCTGTGAGCTTGAGGTTGTCCAGATTCGGAGTTGGTAAACCCAGTGGGTGAGAGATCAGATCCGGGGTGGGATCTAGAATCCATGGAGGATTGACTAGATGAGACCATAGGCATGGGAACCATGTTTGACGAGGCCAGAATGGGGCTATGAGGATCACTCTGCTCCCCAACCGACGGGCTTTCTGCAAGAATTTCAGCATTAGGGGAAGAGGAGGATAAGCATAAAGTAGACCGGATGGCCAAACATGCACCAGAGCATCTCTGGGGATTCCCCTGGTGAGGGAATTGGAGCGAAGTAGTCGCTGCACTTTGCGTTCGAAGGAGATGCGAAGAGATCGCAGCAAGGTTGACCCTACTTGAGGAAGATTTGCTTCGCTATTCTGGGGTTGAGAGGATAGTTCGACTCAGCCTGTCTGCCAAAATGTTCGACCGACCCGGAATGTGTGTCGCTATGAGAAAGCAGTTGGTGGAGATCGCCCATTCCCAAACTCTCATGGCCTCTCGACAAAGTGGGTAGGATCTGGTCCCCCCCTGTTTGTTGATATACCAGACCACTGACATGTTGTCTGTCTAGATTGCAACTGTCCCTGAGGGAAGAAGGGCTTGGAGTGCTTGCAACGCCAAAAGCACCGCTCTCATCTCTAGGACATTGATATGCAATAAGGTCTATGAATGGGTCTACGTGCCTTGGACGGTTCTGCCCATACAGTGCCCCCCCACCCTAGGAGAGAAGCATCCGTGGTCACTGTGGTTAGAGGCGGGGACATAGAAAAGGGGCGCCCTATCTGGAGGTCCGGTGATTGGAGCCACCAGAGCAGAGAATTCCTGCAAGCCCTGCTGAGGGGGATCGGTGAACTCAGCGGGCGTAGCAGAATGGACCATTGAACCTGCAAGGTCCATTGTAGTACCCTCATGTTCAAGCGTGCTAAAGGTAGCAGATTGATCGTGGCCGCCATGGAACCTAGAGCCCTCAGAACCAATTCCGCTGGAGGAGCTGAGGATTGTAAAAGGGCCAGTACGTGGAGCTTCAGGGTACGAATCCAGTCCAGAGTTAAGAAGACTCCCAATAGGTTTGTGTCTAATCTGGCGCCTATGAAGTCTAAGATCTGGGTTGGATGAAGGGAAGATTTGTTGACGGTGATTGTGCTTCCCAGCCGGGAGACTAGGTGGAGGACGTAATCTCTGGCTGAACATAGTAGATGCCTGTTGGGGGCGGTCAGGAGCCAGTCGTCCAGGTAGGGAAAGACCTGTATACCCTGGAGTCTCAGGTGGGCCCCGCTACTACTGCCAAAACTTTGGTGAACACCCTGGGGGCTGTGGTGAGACCAAAGGGGAGGGCCCTGAACTGGTAGTGACTGGCTCCTAGCCGGAAGCAGAAAAACCTTCTGGACCGTCTGTCCATCAATATGTGGTAGTACGCATCCTTGAGGTCTATCGAGCACATTCAGTCGTTCTCCTGTAAGAGAGGGAGAATGGATTGAATGGTGACCATCCGGAACTTTTCTTTGGCCACTGACAGGTTTAATAAGGACAGGTCGAGGATTGGCCTCAAGTCCCCCATCTTTTCTGGCACCAGAAAGAACCTGGAGTAGAAGCCCGATCGGGATTGATCTAGGTGGACTCGCTGGATCGCTCTTTTTTCTAGCAGCTGTTTTATTTCTGTGGCTGCTGCCTCCCTTTGATTGGGTGGGACATTAGGGAGGCTCCGGGGTCTGGACAGGGGATTCAGAAAGGGGATTTTGTAACCTCTGGATATGATTTGAAGCACCCAGCGATCTGTTGTAATGGACTCCCAAACTGCTAGGTGCCTCGAGAAATGTCCCCCGACTGCCTCCAGAGAGGAGCAGTCGGGTAACCCCTCAGGGCTGTTGCGCGGGCCAATCTGAAAAGGGTTTTCTTGACCCGAAATTCTTCAGTCCCCCTTGCCTCTGGGCTGGCGTCCACCCTGTCCTCCTCTGCCTCTGAAGGACGAGGGGTCCGGAGCGAAACGGGACTGTTGAGACTTCCATAACCACATCTTCTTCTGTCCCCTTTGGTTCCTGGAGAAGGACCTCTGTGGAGCTGAGAAGCGGACTCCGACGGCAGACGTCTTCCCATCTTTCTCGCTCCAGACCAGCGTGCTGCGGACGGTCTTGCCAAAAAGCGAAGAACCGTCAAAAGGGGCATCTGCGAAGGACGCCTTGAAGGGTTCCGCAAAATCGCAAAGGCAGAGCCAAGCGTGTCATCTCAAAACAACGCCCACTCCACTAGCTCTAGCGGCTCCTTCCATAGCATGGGAGAGGAGCTGCATAGAAGTGTTCGAGATGGACTAAGTGTGGCCATTCGAGTTGAGAACACCTTCTTATCCTCAGTCGACATGGACTCTGGGGGCGACCCGGCGTATTCCTTGATGAGATCCCGCTGGAGTCATATGACATGTACCATATAGTTCAGCGACCTTACCGCGAAGGTAGCTGAAGCGAACATCCGCTTCCCTAGGTGGCCCATCGTCCGAGACTCCTTGTCGGGAGGATGGACCGAGGAACTCTCTTAGGCCAGTTCCCTCTTGGTGGCAGCTGCCACCAACATAGCATCTACAGGAGCACCCTTGCTCCATACCGTCCTATCAGTGGGGGGGCTAAGGATTTTATCCGGTCTCTTTGGAATGGGCTCAACAGTGTCCGGTTCCTTCCATGCCCTGGTAGTGATGAGATCTACCAGGGGATCGGTAAGAGGGGACACCCAAGAGGTAGATGGGCCTGTGTCAAACGCCTCCAGAAACACAGACTCATCCGAGGAAGGCTTTTGGGCTGACCACCCCTCTCTAATTCAAAGCATTTCAATAATGTCTCCGAAGGAGACGTCCTCAGGGTGTGACCTTGGGGAACCTTCCCCTTCCTCCAAGTCCGTGTCTTCTGTCAAAGACTCAGGTGAGTCCAAGTGCCTCCTCTGTCACTTACGTTTGTGAGGGACCTCCTCGGAGGGCTGTCCAAAGAGGCCTCACCAACCACATCTTGTTCCTCTAAGGGAACCATCTAGGACGTAGGCGCAGGCTGTTCCTGGGGCCGGGTGATGGAAGGTAGGCCTGTCAGAGAGAGTGCAGGTTGGACCCATAGTCGGAACCTGGGGCCTGGAATCCCTCGACAATACCATCTCCACTACATCGAATGCAGAGGGAGAACTGCTCTCTCTAGGATCCGAGAGCAGCCCCCTCGGATCCGATGTGTGGATCGGGGCCGGCGCCGAAGCAATCGGATCCGAAGGGCCAGTATGCTCTAACTGAGACGGAGCCGAAGACACACTGACCCCTCTGGATCTGAAGCTCAGCTCTCGGCTCCGAGAGCTCGGATCTGAAAAGGGACCCAACAAACTCGAGGGTGCGGTCGGAGCCGAAGTATGAAGCGCTATCGGTGCCGAACCTCCCACGGCTCCTATGCAACCCGGATCCAAAGGCTCCGAACCCCGGAAGTGGGTCAGAGAAGGAGCAATCGGGGTGAAAAAGGGGGTCGAGCTCCCCCCCAGGAGGGGGAGGGGAGGCATGAGCACTCCCATCTGCAGCTGGGCCTGGAGGAACCTACGCATCATCCGGTCCATATCTGCATCAGACAAGCTTCGGGTGGACCTAGAAGAGGCCACCGAGCCAGGCCAGGAGTGCCGCCTCGATGACCTCGAAGGCAACTGGGTCTCCTCCTCCAGCTCCGGGGAGAAGCGAGGTGAATGGAGCCGGGAAGGAGAAGGCCCGGAAGCCCTGGGAGAAGCAGCTTGTTTAGCCAGCAGAGCCGAGGAGGAAGACTCAGCCCGCCACTTGTGGTGTCTTTCTTTCTTCTTCTCCTGCCTAGCATCCCTCCCCTCCTGGCCTAAGGTAGGAGGTTGACTCCCGGCCAGTGGAGCAGGGGTGGAAGGGGGCACTGCCGTGGCAGGTGCCACCAAGGGAGAGGAGGTCGAAGCCAACTCCGGGGGCAAAAGTCCCGCCAGAATCAACTTCGACCTCATGTCTTTTAGAGCCCTGGGGTTGAAGGCTGCACAAGTAGTGCAGCCTGAGGAAAGGTGGTCAACCCCAAAGCAAATAACACACCCAGTGTGGCCATCCGCCGGGGATAGCTTATGGCCACACTCGGTGTATTTAGAGAAAAAGGTTTTTGGGGCCTCAGACATAGTTAAACTAAAAAACAACACAAGGCCCAACACACACGCCTTCACACACACGGGGAGGAATGAACTACACTACAATTAATGAGACAATATTAAAACTAAAGGGTTTTAATACAAGGGGCAACACACACAACAAGCAATATCTCTACAGAAAAATTAGAAAAGAAATATTTTTCCCTCACAGAACGACTAATTCCCACGCCTGGAACTCGTTCAAAGCTGTTGAGTCAACCGCAACAAACGAGATCTGAGGTCAGAGAGGTATGGCAGGGGATTATAGGTAAGGGGAGGAACTTGGAGCTCGGATCCGGATTAGCTGTTTGAAGCTGCCGGCTCGGATCCGGTATGGATCCGATACCCACATGTTGATGGACAAATGAAGTTAACTACTTCAGATCATTTCCTGCATTGGCAGAGAGGTTTGCAAAGGCAGACACGGGTTCAGTTCACCTGAATCAACCACCACAGTCTCTTTTTTTGAGGCAGGGTAGTATGGGAATTTTTGTATTCCAATAAATCCAAAAAAAACAGCTCACACCAGTTGCAGGCAAACGTTTTATTCAGAACAGCAGTGAAAGCTTGAAAAATAACTTAATTGTATTTGACAAGAACTAGTATGTCCAAAATGAGGGTGTGGCCATGGGTTCAGCATGTGGGGATATGTACACCAACATTGTGATGTTACAATGGGAGAAAAAACATCTTATTAAATCCCCATTTTTTTCCATTCTGTCAAGTACACTCAGTTTTCTGAACATTTTTATTCTTTGGGATGGTCCTAAACAGCAGACTGACCATTTTCTGGAATATATTAACAGTTGTACTTCTTTTTTAAGATTTGCACACATCCACATCATCAGTGAGAGACAGCCTACTTAGGTGTATTCCTTAAAAAAAGACAGTCAACAAGAGATTCAAATCTGAGATCCATCGCAAAAGTACATATTCCAATAATTTCAACGTGTTTCTCAGAAGAGGTTATCCACAAAACCTAGTTGACAATATTAAAAATTAAGTCCTGGTCAAAAGTGAGTGGCTACTTTAACCCCCTCCTGGACACAAGTGCCCAGGACCATTTCACCCTAATTCCATCGTGAATGTTATAACTGAATCTACCCCAAATGTAGTTGTTTCAATGACAGAGACAAGTGATACTAGCTTGTTTAAATCTTGTTTTCTTACTACTTTTTCAGTTGATGCCTACTCTATTAAAAACATAATGGAAAAGAACTGGAAACTGCTAATAAATGAAACAGACTTGAGAACCATTTTGGGGAACAAACCCACTTGTGTTTTCCGTAAAGGGCAGAACATGAAATCCCTATTAGAACACCGAGATAAACCACATAAGGCAAGTTTAACATGCACAAATGTGGCTCATTTAAGTTTTGCCCCTACATATTAGAGGGAAATGAAATCACTATAAACGGCATGAAACTAAGGATTAAGGACAAATTCAACTGTAATTCCGACAAAGTAGTTTACTGTGCCCTCTGTCAGTTTTGCCCATGTTTTTACATGGGCAAAAGTGAGATTTTAACTTAAAAGTAGAGTAGGAGAACACCTTTGAAACAATAGGGACCATTGTGTAGTCAATGCTCTGGCAAAACACATTAATCAATACAGTGACCACAAATTCAAGTTCGTTGTGCTGGACACCATATCCCCTTCATTAAGAGGAGGAGCCTGGCCTTTCCTGTTAGAAAAAGCTGCATTATTTTGGCAAATCAGGTAAGACTCCCACACACCGGCCAGGCTTAAATGACCACTTATCTATATCTACCCTTTTAAATCTTAAGGTGTTAAATAGATAAGACATCCCTTTGTTCCCGTATGTGGATATTTATTATTTTATAACAACTCATGTAACTATAAACCCAGAATTAACTCAGAATACACGTTTACATCTAGACCCACTGACCTGAACATATTGCATTTAGTGCAGTTTTATTTTAATTATTTTTTATGTTCAGTCTTGCCCATTTCAGTATGGTGACATACTTAAGAGATGTGAAAGTATATTAGTTAGAACAGAATGGGTACGATAAATGTTGATACATTTTTCAATTTGAAGTTATTTTTACATAGGAACTTGTATGTTCTGAGTGCTTAACTCTATGCCCTTTGAAGCACTTGTATAAAAAGAAGTTATGTACTCACCATAACGTTCCATCTGAGTAGGTACTTCATTTGTCTGCAACCTGTGGGTATCGGATCCGATCTCGGATCTGAGCCGGCAGCTTTCCAAGCTACAAGATCCGAGCTCCTAGCTCCTCCCCCTACCCATAATCCCCTGCTATGTGCTACATTACCTCAGATCGAATTTTTTGCCTCTTACACAACTCCTACCTTCGATAGAGGAAGCAACACCAGATAAACTGTCCTAAGGCAGAACAAGATCTCTTTGGTGATAGAAATCCCGAAAGGTTCGGGGGATGGCAGGGGGGGTCGGTTGCAGACAAATGAAGTACCTACTCAGATGGAACGTTATGGTGAGTACATAACTTCTTTATCTGAAGTAGTTACTTCATTTGCTCTGCAACCTGTGGGACAGAGTCCCCAGCTACCTAGGGAGAAACCCTGGGCGGCCTATGGAAGGATATTCCGAAGCACCGCAGAGCCAAAGGAAGCCCTACCTCTCGATACCATATCCAGCTTATGAGAAATAAACGTATGTGAAGAGGACCAGGTAGCTGCAGAGCATATGTCATCCAAGGGGATCCTAGACCAGAAGGCTGCAGAGGTGGCCACAGCCCTCGTAGAGTGAGCGCGAATTCCCGTAGGAACCGGTTTGCCTGCAGATAAGTAACCATGGACTATGCATTGACAAATCCAATTTGCTATAGTCACTTTGGAAATGGCCTTACCCATGGCTGATTTAGCAAAAGACACGAACAACTGGTCTGATTTGCGAAAATCCTTAGTCCTGTGCAGGTAGAAACGCAGTTGTCTGTGCACATCCAATTTATGCGATGTGTATTCTCCTTTATTCTGAAAGTTTGGGAAGAACACGGGTAAGTTTATTGATTGATTGATATTCAACTCCAAAGCCACCTTAGGTAAGAATGACGGATTAGTCCTGTGGAACACTCTATCCTTATGAAAAATGAGATAAGGATGCTTCATACATAAGGCTTGAAGCTCTGATACCCTTTTGGCTGAAGTAATGGCAACCAAAAAGGCTGTTTTCCAGTACAAGAACTTTAATGGAACCGAAGCCGCGGGTTCAAAGGGTGGGCCTGTCAAGGCTTGTAAGACTAAGGCCAAATCCCATGGAGGCACCACCACTTTCACCGGAGGCTTCAAGAGGAAAACGCCCCATAAGAAGGTTTTACATAATTTTGCAGAAACGAAAGATCCTAGTCCATCTCCCACATGGAAATAGGAGATGGCTGCCAATTGCACCTTAACTGTTGAGGCACTTACTCCTTGTCTGAATATCAGAGACAGGAAGTCTAGAATAGTTGGAATAGGAACTGTAAATGGATCCAGGCCTCTATCTTTGGCCCAGACAGAGAAGCGTTTCCATTTACTGTAGTAAATCTTCCTAGTAGTCGGCTTATGTGCTGCGACTAGAATGGCCTTAAAGGGACAATCCCAGTGTTTAAAATTCGGGTCCACGTTTAAGCTGAGCAGAGTAACACCCACTGTGATGTCATCATGTAAATTCCAACCCACGGTGTCATTTTACTTTGTATATCCTGTTCCGTCTGCAGTTCCAGTTCAGTTTTAGCTCCCAGTGTGAACTCATCCTTCGGATCACAACATTCCTCTGAGATTGCTTCACACTTAAGAATTTACTACTTTCTACCCTGCCAGCCAGCTTCTGAATAAAATGAAATATTAACGGGAGAGCATTAAAGACGCCGCTTACAGAAAACTTTTTTTGCACTGACTCATAGCTTAAGTTGTATACATTTCACCCACCACCATACTTTGCCTGCACCTCTCCAGTAAATTCCATATTCAATTTAAAAAAAAAAACAGTTTCTAGTGTGAAAAAAAGTTTAAACAGCTATTTGCTGCATTGTAGCTTTTTCCCGATTACTCCATTGTCATAGCTCTTTAATTTGAGTCAGATTTAAGTGAAGGTCGAAAGATCCACAATCCGGAACGAATTGTAAATAACAGTGTAATCATTTTTTATAAATTATCATAAAAACGAAAAGGCTTCAATGAATATGAAACGTTAATGTCTGCTTTACTGGATATAATGATACACCAGCTAGATTCGCAACTAGAGCAGAGCGAAGTGGTAGTGACGCCACATGCAAGCTGTCAGGGTTTGCAGGTGCTGATCGTCTGAGAGTCATGAAAAGCGTTGTATGTGTGTTGATTTAACTGCAATAAGCTGTTTACTGCTTGTTAGTTTCTAGCATAGTAAACAGCTTGCTGCAGTTTAACAGGAGGCGATTTTTCAATCAAGTGTAGATTCTCGCAGCCAGCGAAGTATTTCACTGTCAGCTTCCCAAGAGATGACGAAAGCACAAATCGGTTGCTGGTGCTAGGTTCACACTGTGTAAGACACAGGAATGCCAGTGCGAGTGTAATGGCATTCTACAGATTTATTTATTTATTATTCAGTACAAAGGAGAGGGGTGAGTTGATGGTTAAATCTGAAGTGAGTGTTTTTGGGAATGCAGTAGCATACGGACATGCTGCCAATTTATCTTGCTTTTTTTTTTGATAGCGCCAGCCTAAAGATAAGCACAGGTTACCTGTTGAGAGGCACGTCAAGAATATGAGATAAAATCACCGACCTTCTATAACATTTAGGACCGGAGACATAGCTGATAGTCAAAGCGGTTTTGCCTATTACTCGGCAAAATCACGGAACATCTGCAAAATGTCCCTGTTTAAGTTATTGTTCACAACCATCAACCTCCAGAATCACTGATTACTACAGAAATAATTGGTGATGGCCAGAAACACTTTTGTAAAATATTACTACTATTAACCTGAGGTGTTTGATGGAACAGGAGTATGTAAATTAATGCGTAATATAACTCTAGATATCAAAATTATTATTGAAGTGCCATCGCCACACTTTCTTCCAAATCACCACATTTAGGATGAGGCAAAGCTGCATTTTGAACCAAATCATAGGCATCCCTGAAACTCAGAAACAGCTGAGAGGGTATTTTTTTTCATATCATGTTTGGAGTTCAGTCAAAGTTATTGTAGCTGTATTCTGCATTTACATACTGGTTAGAAAATATTTTATATTAAAAGAATGTGTTTTGCATTTCATAACAGGTGATTTGTATACTTTTCAACTGTTCTGATTTTGCAGAATGTTTCTGATTATGCCTCATATTTTCCATGTCCTTCCCTTTTTTTTTTGTAAATTCCCGAGTACTGCAGTCCATTGTTCTATTGTTGGCAAACATCCTGGAATATTACTTCCACAATTCATATGGATTTATATGCATCAATACAAATATG